>NW_028167559.1:0-63392 GCF_963513975.1 Fringilla coelebs
GAAGCTCTGGCTGCTAAATCTGAGGCTTTCCTTCCAATTTCAAGCTGCAAAGCACTTGCTGAATTGCAGGAAAGTCCGGGATGCATTTGCTCTGCTGGCACACTTTCTCCTTCCTAGACAGAGTGGAAAAGCTTTTCCCTGCCGTGTAGGCGACAAGAGACGGCATTAGACGGGCATCCGGAGCTGTCCGAAGAGTAAGCGGCCTGTTCCCGGCCTCTTTCGGGCACAAGCCCCCGCTCCGGAGCGCAACCGCGGCCGGCCGGAGGCTCTCTGCCGGCGAAGGTGGCCTCGTCTCCGGCAAGGAAGCCTCAGCCGCTTCTCCTGCACTACGGAGAGCGTGCTAGCTGCTGAAACGTGAAGAAAGAAGCTGCAGAACACTGGCACTGAGGCCTGCAGCTTTCCAGCGGAGAGAAAAAGCTACTTGAAACACTCTGCAAGCCTTTCCACTCCCAAAAACATGCACATTGAAGGAGCTGCTGCAAAAGCGATGCTGTGCTCGCTGCTGCTGCTCCTGAAGCTCTGGCTGCTAAATCTGAGGCTTTCCTTCCAATTTCAAGCTGCAAAGCACTTGCTGAATTGCAGGGAAAGTCCGGGATGCATTTGCTCTGCTGGCACACTTTCCTCCTTCCTAGACAGAGTGGAAAAGCTTTTCCCTGCCGTGTAGGCGACAAGAGACGCATTAGACGGGCAATCCGGAGCTGTCCGAAGGTAAGCGCCTGTTGCCGGCCTCTTCGGCACAAGCCCCCGCTCAGGAGCGCACCGCCGGCCGGCCGGTAGGCTCTCTGCCGGCGAAGGTGCCTCGTCTCCGGCAAGGAAGCCTCAGCCGCTTCTCCCTGCACACGGAGAGCGTGCTAGCTGCTGAAACGTGAAGAAAGAAGCTGCAGAACACTGGCACTGAGCGTTGCAGCTTTCCAGCGGAGGAGAAAAAGCTACTTGAACACTCTGCAAGCCTTTCCACTCCCAAAAAACATGCACATGGAAGGAGCTGCTGCAAAAGCGATGCTGTGCTCGCTGCTGCTCCTCCTGAAGCTCTGGCTGCTAAATCTGAGGCTTTCCTTCCAATTTCAAGCTGCAAAGCACTTGCTGAATTGCAGGGAAAGTCCGGGATGCATTTGCTCTGGCTGGCCAACACTTTCTCCTTCCTAGACAGAGTGGAAAAGCTTTTCCCTGCCGTGTAGGCGACAAGAGACCGCATTAGACGGGCATCCGGAGCTGTCCGAAGGTAAGCGCCTGTTCCGGCCTCTTTCGGCACAAGCCCCCGCTCCGGGAGCGCACCGCGGCCGGCCGGAGGCTCTCTGCCGGCGAAGGTGCCGCTTCCTTCCTCCGGCAAGGAAGCCTCAGCCGCTTCTCCTGCACACGGAGAGCGTGCTAGCTGCTGAAACGTGAAGAAAGAAAGCTGCAGAACACTGGCACTGAGCGTGCAGCTTTCCAGCGGAGAGAAAAAGCTACTTTGAACACTCTGCAAGCCTTTCCACTCCCAAAAAACATGCACATGGAGGAGCTGCTGCAAAAGCGATGCTGTGCTCGCTGCTGCTTCCTCCTGAAGCTCTGGCTGCTAAATCTGAGGCTTTCCTTCCAATTTCAAGCTGCAAAGCACTTGCTGAATTGCAGGGAAAGTCCGGATGCATTTTGCTCTGCTGGCCACTCTTCTCCCTTCCCTAGACAGAGTGGAAAAGCTTTTCCCTGCCGTGTAGGCGACAAGAGACGCATTAGACGGGCATCCGGAGCTGTCCGAAGGTAAGCGCCTGTTGCCGGCCTCTTTTCGGCACAAGCCCCCGCTCCGGAGCGCACCGCGGGCCGGGCCGGAGGCTTCTCTGCCGGCGAAGGTGCCTCGTCTCCGGCAAGGAAGCCTCAGCCGCTTCTCCTGCACACGGAGAGCGTGCTAGCTGCTGAACGTGAAGAAAGAAGCTGCAGAACACTGGCACTCGAGCGTGCAGCTTTCCAGCGGAGAGAAAAAGCTACTTGAACACTCTGCAAGCCTTTCCACTCCCAAAAACATGCACATGGAAGAGCTGCTGCAAAAGCGATGCTGTGCTCGCTGCTGCTCCTCCTGAAGCTCTGGCTGCTAAATCTGAGGCTTTCCTTCCAATTTCAAGCTGCAAAGCACTTGCTGAATTGCAGGGAAAGTCCGGGAGGCATTTGCTGTGCTGGCACACTTTCTCCTTCCTAGACAGAGTGGAAAAGCTTTTCCCTGCCGTGTAGGCGACAGAGACGCATTAGACGGGCATCGCCGGAGCTGTCCGAAGGTAAGCGCCTGTTCCCGGCCTCTTTCGGCACAAGCCCCCGCTCCGGAGCGCACCGCGGGGCCGGCCGGAAGCTCTCTGCCGGCGAAGGTGCCGCTTCTCTCGGCAAGGAAGCCTCAGCCGCTTCTCCTGCACACGGAGAGCGTGCTAGCTGCTGAAACGTGAAGAAAGAAGCTGCAGAACACTGGCACTGAGCGTGCAGCTTTCCAGCGGAGAGAAAAAGCTACTTGAACACTCTGCAAGCCTTTCCACTCCCAAAAACATGCACATGGAAGGAGCTGCTGCAAAAGCGATGCTGTGCTCGCTGCTGCTCCTCCTGAAGCTCTGGCTGCTAAATCTGAGGCTTTTCCTTCCAATTTCAAGCTGCAAAGCACTTGCTGAATTGCAGGGAAAGTCCGGGAGGCATTTGCTGTGCTGGCACACTTTCTCCTTCCTAGACAGAGTGGAAAAGCTTTTCCCTGCCGTGTAGGCGACAAGAGACGCATTAGACGGGCATCCGGAGCTGTCCGAAGGTAAGGCGCCTGTTCCCGGCCTCTTTCGGCACAAGCCCCCGCTCCGGAGCGCACCGCGGCCGGCGGAGGCTCTCTGCCGGCGAAGGTGCCTCGTCTCCGGCAAGGAAGCCTCAGCCGCTTCTTCTCCTGCCACACGGAGAGCCGTGCTAGCTGCTGAAACGTGAAGAAAGAAGCTGCAGAACACCTGGCACTGAGCCTGCAGCTTTCCAGCGGAGAGAAAAAGCTACTTGAACACTCTGCAAGCCTTTCCACTCCCAAAAACATGCACATGGAAGGAGCTGCTGCAAAAGCGATGCTGTGCTCGCTGCTGCTGCTCCTGAAGCTCTGGCTGCTAAATCTGAGGCTTTCCTTCCAATTTCAAGCTGCAAAGCACTTGCTGAATTGCAGGGAAAGTCCGGGATGCATTTGCTCTGCTGGCACACTTTCTCCTTCCTAGACAGAGTGGAAAAGCTTTTCCCTGCCGTGTAGGCGACAAGAGACGCATTAGACGGGCATCCGGAGCTGTCCGAAGGTAAGCGCCTGTTGCCGGCCTCTTTCGGCACAAGCCCCCGCTCCGGAGCGCACCGCGGCCGGCCAGAGGCTCTCTGCCGGCGAAGGTGCCGCTTCTCCGGCAAGGAAGCCTCAGCCGCTTCTCCTGCACACGGAGAGCGTGCTAGCTGCTGAAACGTGAAGAAAGAAGCTGCAGAACACTGGCACTGAGCGTGCAGCTTTCCAGCGGAGAGAAAAAGCTACTTGAACACTCTGCAAGCCTTTCCACTCCCAAAAACATGCACATGGAAGGAGCTGCTGCAAAAGCGATGCTGTGCTCGCTGCTGCTCCTCCTGAAGCTCTGGCTGCTAAATCTGAGGCTTTCCTTCCAATTTCAAGCTGCAAAGCACTTGCTGAATTGCAGGGAAAGTCCGGGAGGCATTTGCTCTGCTGGCACACTTTCTCCTTCCTAGACAGAGTGGAAAAGCTTTTCCCTGCCGTGTAGGCGACAAGAGACGCATTAGACGGGCATCCGGAGCTGTCCGAAGGTAAGCGCCTGTTCCCGGCCTCTTTCGGCACAAGCCCCCGCTCCGGAGCGCACCGCGGCCGGCCGGAGGCTCTCTGCCGGCGAAGGTGCCTCGTCTCCGGCAAGGAAGCCTCAGCCGCTTCTCCTGCACACGGAGAGCGTGCTAGCTGCTGAAACGTGAAGAAAGAAGCTGCAGAACACTGGCACTGAGCCTGCAGCTTTCCAGCGGAGAGAAAAAGCTACTTGAACACTCTGCAAGCCTTTCCACTCCCAAAAACATGCACATGGAAGGAGCTGCTGCAAAAGCGATGCTGTGCTCGCTGCTGCTCCTCCTGAAGCTCTGGCTGCTAAATCTGAGGCTTTCCTTCCAATTTCAAGCTGCAAAGCACTTGCTGAATTGCAGGGAAAGTCCGGGAGGCATTTGCTCTGCTGGCACACTTTCTCCTTCCTAGACAGAGTGGAAAAGCTTTTCCCTGCCGTGTAGGCGACAAGAGACGCATTAGACGGGCATCCGGAGCTGTCCGAAGGTAAGCGCCTGTTGCCGGCCTCTTTCGGCACAAGCCCCCGCTCCGGAGCGCACCGCGGCCGGCCGGAGGCTCTCTGCCGGCGAAGGTGCCTCGTCTCCGGCAAGGAAGCCTCAGCCGCTTCTCCTGCACACGGAGAGCGTGCTAGCTGCTGAAACGTGAAGAAAGAAGCTGCAGAACACTGGCACTGAGCGTGCAGCTTTCCAGCGGAGAGAAAAAGCTACTTGAACACTCTGCAAGCCTTTCCACTCCCAAAAACATGCACATGGAAGGAGCTGCTGCAAAAGCGATGCTGTGCTCGCGGCTGCTCCTCCTGAAGCTTTGGCTGCTAAATCTGAGGCTTTCCTTCCAATTTCAAGCTGCAAAGCACTTGCTGAATTGCAGGGAAAGTCCGGGAGGCATTTGCTGTGCTGGCACACTTTCTCCTTCCTAGACAGAGTGGAAAAGCTTTTCCCTGCCGTGTAGGCGACAAGAGACGCATTAGACGGGCATCCGGAGCTGTCCGAAGGTAAGCGCCTGTTCCCGGCCTCTTTCGGCACAAGCCCCCGCTCCGGAGCGCACCGCGGCCGGCCAGAGGCTCTCTGCCGGCGAAGGTGCCGCTTCTCCGGCAAGGAAGCCTCAGCCGCTTCTCCTGCACACGGAGAGCGTGCTAGCTGCTGAAACGTGAAGAAAGAAGCTGCAGAACACTGGCACTGAGCGTGCAGCTTTCCAGCGGAGAGAAAAAGCTACTTGAACACTCTGCAAGCCTTTCCACTCCCAAAAACATGCACATGGAAGGAGCTGCTGCAAAAGCGATGCTGTGCTCGCTGCTGCTGCTCCTGAAGCTCTGGCTGCTAAATCTGAGGCTTTCCTTCCAATTTCAAGCTGCAAAGCACTTGCTGAATTGCAGGGAAAGTCCGGGATGCATTTGCTCTGCTGGCACACTTTCTCCTTCCTAGACAGAGTGGAAAAGCTTTTCCCTGCCGTGTAGGCGACAAGAGACGCATTAGACGGGCATCCGGAGCTGTCCGAAGGTAAGCGCCTGTTGCCGGCCTCTTTCGGCACAAGCCCCCGCTCCGGAGCGCACCGCGGCCGGCCAGAGGCTCTCTGCCGGCGAAGGTGCCGCTTCTCCGGCAAGGAAGCCTCAGCCGCTTCTCCTGCACACGGAGAGCGTGCTAGCTGCTGAAACGTGAAGAAAGAAGCTGCAGAACACTGGCACTGAGCGTGCAGCTTTCCAGCGGAGAGAAAAAGCTACTTGAACACTCTGCAAGCCTTTCCACTCCCAAAAACATGCACATGGAAGGAGCTGCTGCAAAAGCGATGCTGTGCTCGCTGCTGCTCCTCCTGAAGCTCTGGCTGCTAAATCTGAGGCTTTCCTTCCAATTTCAAGCTGCAAAGCACTTGCTGAATTGCAGGGAAAGTCCGGGATGCATTTGCTCTGCTGGCACACTTTCTCCTTCCTAGACAGAGTGGAAAAGCTTTTCCCTGCCGTGTAGGCGACAAGAGACGCATTAGACGGGCATCCGGAGCTGTCCGAAGGTAAGCGCCTGTTCCCGGCCTCTTTCGGCACAAGCCCCCGCTCCGGAGCGCACCGCGGCCGGCCGGAGGCTCTCTGCCGGCGAAGGTGCCTCGTCTCCGGCAAGGAAGCCTCAGCCGCTTCTCCTGCACACGGAGAGCGTGCTAGCTGCTGAAACGTGAAGAAAGAAGCTGCAGAACACTGGCACTGAGCCTGCAGCTTTCCAGCGGAGAGAAAAAGCTACTTGAACACTCTGCAAGCCTTTCCACTCCCAAAAACATGCACATGGAAGGAGCTGCTGCAAAAGCGATGCTGTGCTCGCTGCTGCTCCTCCTGAAGCTCTGGCTGCTAAATCTGAGGCTTTCCTTCCAATTTCAAGCTGCAAAGCACTTGCTGAATTGCAGGGAAAGTCCGGGAGGCATTTGCTCTGCTGGCACACTTTCTCCTTCCTAGACAGAGTGGAAAAGCTTTTCCCTGCCGTGTAGGCGACAAGAGACGCATTAGACGGGCATCCGGAGCTGTCCGAAGGTAAGCGCCTGTTCCCGGCCTCTTTCGGCACAAGCCCCCGCTCCGGAGCGCACCGCGGCCGGCCGGAGGCTCTCTGCCGGCGAAGGTGCCTCGTCTCCGGCAAGGAAGCCTCAGCCGCTTCTCCTGCACACGGAGAGCGTGCTAGCTGCTGAAACGTGAAGAAAGAAGCTGCAGAACACTGGCACTGAGCGTGCAGCTTTCCAGCGGAGAGAAAAAGCTACTTGAACACTCTGCAAGCCTTTCCACTCCCAAAAACATGCACATGGAAGGAGCTGCTGCAAAAGCGATGCTGTGCTCGCGGCTGCTCCTCCTGAAGCTTTGGCTGCTAAATCTGAGGCTTTCCTTCCAATTTCAAGCTGCAAAGCACTTGCTGAATTGCAGGGAAAGTCCGGGAGGCATTTGCTCTGCTGGCACACTTTCTCCTTCCTAGACAGAGTGGAAAAGCTTTTCCCTGCCGTGTAGGCGACAAGAGACGCATTAGACGGGCATCCGGAGCTGTCCGAAGGTAAGCGCCTGTTCCCGGCCTCTTTCGGCACAAGCCCCCGCTCCGGAGCGCACCGCGGCCGGCCGGAGGCTCTCTGCCGGCGAAGGTGCCTCGTCTCCGGCAAGGAAGCCTCAGCCGCTTCTCCTGCACACGGAGAGCGTGCTAGCTGCTGAAACGTGAAGAAAGAAGCTGCAGAACACTGGCACTGAGCCTGCAGCTTTCCAGCGGAGAGAAAAAGCTACTTGAACACTCTGCAAGCCTTTCCACTCCCAAAAACATGCACATGGAAGGAGCTGCTGCAAAAGCGATGCTGTGCTCGCTGCTGCTCCTCCTGAAGCTCTGGCTGCTAAATCTGAGGCTTTCCTTCCAATTTCAAGCTGCAAAGCACTTGCTGAATTGCAGGGAAAGTCCGGGAGGCATTTGCTCTGCTGGCACACTTTCTCCTTCCTAGACAGAGTGGAAAAGCTTTTCCCTGCCGTGTAGGCGACAAGAGACGCATTAGACGGGCATCCGGAGCTGTCCGAAGGTAAGCGCCTGTTGCCGGCCTCTTTCGGCACAAGCCCCCGCTCCGGAGCGCACCGCGGCCGGCCGGAGGCTCTCTGCCGGCGAAGGTGCCTCGTCTCCGGCAAGGAAGCCTCAGCCGCTTCTCCTGCACACGGAGAGCGTGCTAGCTGCTGAAACGTGAAGAAAGAAGCTGCAGAACACTGGCACTGAGCGTGCAGCTTTCCAGCGGAGAGAAAAAGCTACTTGAACACTCTGCAAGCCTTTCCACTCCCAAAAACATGCACATGGAAGGAGCTGCTGCAAAAGCGATGCTGTGCTCGCGGCTGCTCCTCCTGAAGCTCTGGCTGCTAAATCTGAGGCTTTCCTTCCAATTTCAAGCTGCAAAGCACTTGCTGAATTGCAGGGAAAGTCCGGGAGGCATTTGCTGTGCTGGCACACTTTCTCCTTCCTAGACAGAGTGGAAAAGCTTTTCCCTGCCGTGTAGGCGACAAGAGACGCATTAGACGGGCATCCGGAGCTGTCCGAAGGTAAGCGCCTGTTCCCGGCCTCTTTCGGCACAAGCCCCCGCTCCGGAGCGCACCGCGGCCGGCCAGAGGCTCTCTGCCGGCGAAGGTGCCGCTTCTCCGGCAAGGAAGCCTCAGCCGCTTCTCCTGCACACGGAGAGCGTGCTAGCTGCTGAAACGTGAAGAAAGAAGCTGCAGAACACTGGCACTGAGCCTGCAGCTTTCCAGCGGAGAGAAAAAGCTACTTGAACACTCTGCAAGCCTTTCCACTCCCAAAAACATGCACATGGAAGGAGCTGCTGCAAAAGCGATGCTGTGCTCGCTGCTGCTGCTCCTGAAGCTCTGGCTGCTAAATCTGAGGCTTTCCTTCCAATTTCAAGCTGCAAAGCACTTGCTGAATTGCAGGGAAAGTCCGGGATGCATTTGCTCTGCTGGCACACTTTCTCCTTCCTAGACAGAGTGGAAAAGCTTTTCCCTGCCGTGTAGGCGACAAGAGACGCATTAGACGGGCATCCGGAGCTGTCCGAAGGTAAGCGCCTGTTCCCGGCCTCTTTCGGCACAAGCCCCCGCTCCGGAGCGCACCGCGGCCGGCCAGAGGCTCTCTGCCGGCGAAGGTGCCGCTTCTCCGGCAAGGAAGCCTCAGCCGCTTCTCCTGCACACGGAGAGCGTGCTAGCTGCTGAAACGTGAAGAAAGAAGCTGCAGAACACTGGCACTGAGCGTGCAGCTTTCCAGCGGAGAGAAAAAGCTACTTGAACACTCTGCAAGCCTTTCCACTCCCAAAAACATGCACATGGAAGGAGCTGCTGCAAAAGCGATGCTGTGCTCGCTGCTGCTCCTCCTGAAGCTCTGGCTGCTAAATCTGAGGCTTTCCTTCCAATTTCAAGCTGCAAAGCACTTGCTGAATTGCAGGGAAAGTCCGGGATGCATTTGCTCTGCTGGCACACTTTCTCCTTCCTAGACAGAGTGGAAAAGCTTTTCCCTGCCGTGTAGGCGACAAGAGACGCATTAGACGGGCATCCGGAGCTGTCCGAAGGTAAGCGCCTGTTCCCGGCCTCTTTCGGCACAAGCCCCCGCTCCGGAGCGCACCGCGGCCGGCCGGAGGCTCTCTGCCGGCGAAGGTGCCTCGTCTCCGGCAAGGAAGCCTCAGCCGCTTCTCCTGCACACGGAGAGCGTGCTAGCTGCTGAAACGTGAAGAAAGAAGCTGCAGAACACTGGCACTGAGCGTGCAGCTTTCCAGCGGAGAGAAAAAGCTACTTGAACACTCTGCAAGCCTTTCCACTCCCAAAAACATGCACATGGAAGGAGCTGCTGCAAAAGCGATGCTGTGCTCGCTGCTGCTCCTCCTGAAGCTCTGGCTGCTAAATCTGAGGCTTTCCTTCCAATTTCAAGCTACAAAGCACTTGCTGAATTGCAGGGAAAGTCCGGGAGGCATTTGCTGTGCTGGCACACTTTCTCCTTCCTAGACAGAGTGGAAAAGCTTTTCCCTGCCGTGTAGGCGACAAGAGACGCATTAGACGGGCATCCGGAGCTGTCCGAAGGTAAGCGCCTGTTGCCGGCCTCTTTCGGCACAAGCCCCCGCTCCGGAGCGCACCGCGGCCGGCCGGAGGCTCTCTGCCGGCGAAGGTGCCTCGTCTCCGGCAAGGAAGCCTCAGCCGCTTCTCCTGCACACGGAGAGCGTGCTAGCTGCTGAAACGTGAAGAAAGAAGCTGCAGAACACTGGCACTGAGCGTGCAGCTTTCCAGCGGAGAGAAAAAGCTACTTGAACACTCTGCAAGCCTTTCCACTCCCAAAAACATGCACATGGAAGGAGCTGCTGCAAAAGCGATGCTGTGCTCGCTGCTGCTCCTCCTGAAGCTTTGGCTGCTAAATCTGAGGCTTTCCTTCCAATTTCAAGCTGCAAAGCACTTGCTGAATTGCAGGGAAAGTCCGGGAGGCATTTGCTGTGCTGGCACACTTTCTCCTTCCTAGACAGAGTGGAAAAGCTTTTCCCTGCCGTGTAGGCGACAAGAGACGCATTAGACGGGCATCCGGAGCTGTCCGAAGGTAAGCGCCTGTTCCCGGCCTCTTTCGGCACAAGCCCCCGCTCCGGAGCGCACCGCGGCCGGCCAGAGGCTCTCTGCCGGCGAAGGTGCCGCTTCTCCGGCAAGGAAGCCTCAGCCGCTTCTCCTGCACACGGAGAGCGTGCTAGCTGCTGAAACGTGAAGAAAGAAGCTGCAGAACACTGGCACTGAGCGTGCAGCTTTCCAGCGGAGAGAAAAAGCTACTTGAACACTCTGCAAGCCTTTCCACTCCCAAAAACATGCACATGGAAGGAGCTGCTGCAAAAGCGATGCTGTGCTCGCTGCTGCTCCTCCTGAAGCTCTGGCTGCTAAATCTGAGGCTTTCCTTCCAATTTCAAGCTGCAAAGCACTTGCTGAATTGCAGGGAAAGTCCGGGAGGCATTTGCTCTGCTGGCACACTTTCTCCTTCCTAGACAGAGTGGAAAAGCTTTTCCCTGCCGTGTAGGCGACAAGAGACGCATTAGACGGGCATCCGGAGCTGTCCGAAGGTAAGCGCCTGTTCCCGGCCTCTTTCGGCACAAGCCCCCGCTCCGGAGCGCACCGCGGCCGGCCGGAGGCTCTCTGCCGGCGAAGGTGCCTCGTCTCCGGCAAGGAAGCCTCAGCCGCTTCTCCTGCACACGGAGAGCGTGCTAGCTGCTGAAACGTGAAGAAAGAAGCTGCAGAACACTGGCACTGAGCGTGCAGCTTTCCAGCGGAGAGAAAAAGCTACTTGAACACTCTGCAAGCCTTTCCACTCCCAAAAACATGCACATGGAAGGAGCTGCTGCAAAAGCGATGCTGTGCTCGCTGCTGCTCCTCCTGAAGCTCTGGCTGCTAAATCTGAGGCTTTCCTTCCAATTTCAAGCTGCAAAGCACTTGCTGAATTGCAGGGAAAGTCCGGGAGGCATTTGCTCTGCTGGCACACTTTCTCCTTCCTAGACAGAGTGGAAAAGCTTTTCCCTGCCGTGTAGGCGACAAGAGACGCATTAGACGGGCATCCGGAGCTGTCCGAAGGTAAGCGCCTGTTCCCGGCCTCTTTCGGCACAAGCCCCCGCTCCGGAGCGCACCGCGGCCGGCCGGAGGCTCTCTGCCGGCGAAGGTGCCTCGTCTCCGGCAAGGAAGCCTCAGCCGCTTCTCCTGCACACGGAGAGCGTGCTAGCTGCTGAAACGTGAAGAAAGAAGCTGCAGAACACTGGCACTGAGCGTGCAGCTTTCCAGCGGAGAGAAAAAGCTACTTGAACACTCTGCAAGCCTTTCCACTCCCAAAAACATGCACATGGAAGGAGCTGCTGCAAAAGCGATGCTGTGCTCGCTGCTGCTCCTCCTGAAGCTCTGGCTGCTAAATCTGAGGCTTTCCTTCCAATTTCAAGCTGCAAAGCACTTGCTGAATTGCAGGGAAAGTCCGGGAGGCATTTGCTGTGCTGGCACACTTTCTCCTTCCTAGACAGAGTGGAAAAGCTTTTCCCTGCCGTGTAGGCGACAAGAGACGCATTAGACGGGCATCCGGAGCTGTCCGAAGGTAAGCGCCTGTTCCCGGCCTCTTTCGGCACAAGCCCCCGCTCCGGAGCGCACCGCGGCCGGCCGGAGGCTCTCTGCCGGCGAAGGTGCCGCTTCTCCGGCAAGGAAGCCTCAGCCGCTTCTCCTGCACACGGAGAGCGTGCTAGCTGCTGAAACGTGAAGAAAGAAGCTGCAGAACACTGGCACTGAGCGTGCAGCTTTCCAGCGGAGAGAAAAAGCTACTTGAACACTCTGCAAGCCTTTCCACTCCCAAAAACATGCACATGGAAGGAGCTGCTGCAAAAGCGATGCTGTGCTCGCTGCTGCTGCTCCTGAAGCTCTGGCTGCTAAATCTGAGGCTTTCCTTCCAATTTCAAGCTGCAAAGCACTTGCTGAATTGCAGGGAAAGTCCGGGAGGCATTTGCTCTGCTGGCACACTTTCTCCTTCCTAGACAGAGTGGAAAAGCTTTTCCCTGCCGTGTAGGCGACAAGAGACGCATTAGACGGGCATCCGGAGCTGTCCGAAGGTAAGCGCCTGTTCCCGGCCTCTTTCGGCACAAGCCCCCGCTCCGGAGCGCACCGCGGCCGGCCGGAGGCTCTCTGCCGGCGAAGGTGCCGCTTCTCCGGCAAGGAAGCCTCAGCCGCTTCTCCTGCACACGGAGAGCGTGCTAGCTGCTGAAACGTGAAGAAAGAAGCTGCAGAACACTGGCACTGAGCGTGCAGCTTTCCAGCGGAGAGAAAAAGCTACTTGAACACTCTGCAAGCCTTTCCACTCCCAAAAACATGCACATGGAAGGAGCTGCTGCAAAAGCGATGCTGTGCTCGCTGCTGCTCCTCCTGAAGCTCTGGCTGCTAAATCTGAGGCTTTCCTTCCAATTTCAAGCTGCAAAGCACTTGCTGAATTGCAGGGAAAGTCCGGGATGCATTTGCTCTGCTGGCACACTTTCTCCTTCCTAGACAGAGTGGAAAAGCTTTTCCCTGCCGTGTAGGCGACAAGAGACGCATTAGACGGGCATCCGGAGCTGTCCGAAGGTAAGCGCCTGTTCCCGGCCTCTTTCGGCACAAGCCCCCGCTCCGGAGCGCACCGCGGCCGGCCGGAGGCTCTCTGCCGGCGAAGGTGCCGCTTCTCCGGCAAGGAAGCCTCAGCCGCTTCTCCTGCACACGGAGAGCGTGCTAGCTGCTGAAACGTGAAGAAAGAAGCTGCAGAACACTGGCACTGAGCGTGCAGCTTTCCAGCGGAGAGAAAAAGCTACTTGAACACTCTGCAAGCCTTTCCACTCCCAAAAACATGCACATGGAAGGAGCTGCTGCAAAAGCGATGCTGTGCTCGCTGCTGCTCCTCCTGAAGCTCTGGCTGCTAAATCTGAGGCTTTCCTTCCAATTTCAAGCTGCAAAGCACTTGCTGAATTGCAGGGAAAGTCCGGGATGCATTTGCTCTGCTGGCACACTTTCTCCTTCCTAGACAGAGTGGAAAAGCTTTTCCCTGCCGTGTAGGCGACAAGAGACGCATTAGACGGGCATCCGGAGCTGTCCGAAGGTAAGCGCCTGTTGCCGGCCTCTTTCGGCACAAGCCCCCGCTCCGGAGCGCACCGCGGCCGGCCGGAGGCTCTCTGCCGGCGAAGGTGCCTCGTCTCCGGCAAGGAAGCCTCAGCCGCTTCTCCTGCACACGGAGAGCGTGCTAGCTGCTGAAACGTGAAGAAAGAAGCTGCAGAACACTGGCACTGAGCGTGCAGCTTTCCAGCGGAGAGAAAAAGCTACTTGAACACTCTGCAAGCCTTTCCACTCCCAAAAACATGCACATGGAAGGAGCTGCTGCAAAAGCGATGCTGTGCTCGCGGCTGCTCCTCCTGAAGCTCTGGCTGCTAAATCTGAGGCTTTCCTTCCAATTTCAAGCTGCAAAGCACTTGCTGAATTGCAGGGAAAGTCCGGGAGGCATTTGCTCTGCTGGCACACTTTCTCCTTCCTAGACAGAGTGGAAAAGCTTTTCCCTGCCGTGTAGGCGACAAGAGACGCATTAGACGGGCATCCGGAGCTGTCCGAAGGTAAGCGCCTGTTGCCGGCCTCTTTCGGCACAAGCCCCCGCTCCGGAGCGCACCGCGGCCGGCCGGAGGCTCTCTGCCGGCGAAGGTGCCTCGTCTCCGGCAAGGAAGCCTCAGCCGCTTCTCCTGCACACGGAGAGCGTGCTAGCTGCTGAAACGTGAAGAAAGAAGCTGCAGAACACTGGCACTGAGCGTGCAGCTTTCCAGCGGAGAGAAAAAGCTACTTGAACACTCTGCAAGCCTTTCCACTCCCAAAAACATGCACATGGAAGGAGCTGCTGCAAAAGCGATGCTGTGCTCGCTGCTGCTCCTCCTGAAGCTCTGGCTGCTAAATCTGAGGCTTTCCTTCCAATTTCAAGCTGCAAAGCACTTGCTGAATTGCAGGGAAAGTCCGGGAGGCATTTGCTGTGCTGGCACACTTTCTCCTTCCTAGACAGAGTGGAAAAGCTTTTCCCTGCCGTGTAGGCGACAAGAGACGCATTAGACGGGCATCCGGAGCTGTCCGAAGGTAAGCGCCTGTTCCCGGCCTCTTTCGGCACAAGCCCCCGCTCCGGAGCGCACCGCGGCCGGCCGGAGGCTCTCTGCCGGCGAAGGTGCCGCTTCTCCGGCAAGGAAGCCTCAGCCGCTTCTCCTGCACACGGAGAGCGTGCTAGCTGCTGAAACGTGAAGAAAGAAGCTGCAGAACACTGGCACTGAGCGTGCAGCTTTCCAGCGGAGAGAAAAAGCTACTTGAACACTCTGCAAGCCTTTCCACTCCCAAAAACATGCACATGGAAGGAGCTGCTGCAAAAGCGATGCTGTGCTCGCTGCTGCTCCTCCTGAAGCTCTGGCTGCTAAATCTGAGGCTTTCCTTCCAATTTCAAGCTGCAAAGCACTTGCTGAATTGCAGGGAAAGTCCGGGAGGCATTTGCTGTGCTGGCACACTTTCTCCTTCCTAGACAGAGTGGAAAAGCTTTTCCCTGCCGTGTAGGCGACAAGAGACGCATTAGACGGGCATCCGGAGCTGTCCGAAGGTAAGCGCCTGTTCCCGGCCTCTTTCGGCACAAGCCCCCGCTCCGGAGCGCACCGCGGCCGGCCGGAGGCTCTCTGCCGGCGAAGGTGCCTCGTCTCCGGCAAGGAAGCCTCAGCCGCTTCTCCTGCACACGGAGAGCGTGCTAGCTGCTGAAACGTGAAGAAAGAAGCTGCAGAACACTGGCACTGAGCCTGCAGCTTTCCAGCGGAGAGAAAAAGCTACTTGAACACTCTGCAAGCCTTTCCACTCCCAAAAACATGCACATGGAAGGAGCTGCTGCAAAAGCGATGCTGTGCTCGCTGCTGCTGCTCCTGAAGCTCTGGCTGCTAAATCTGAGGCTTTCCTTCCAATTTCAAGCTGCAAAGCACTTGCTGAATTGCAGGGAAAGTCCGGGATGCATTTGCTCTGCTGGCACACTTTCTCCTTCCTAGACAGAGTGGAAAAGCTTTTCCCTGCCGTGTAGGCGACAAGAGACGCATTAGACGGGCATCCGGAGCTGTCCGAAGGTAAGCGCCTGTTGCCGGCCTCTTTCGGCACAAGCCCCCGCTCCGGAGCGCACCGCGGCCGGCCAGAGGCTCTCTGCCGGCGAAGGTGCCGCTTCTCCGGCAAGGAAGCCTCAGCCGCTTCTCCTGCACACGGAGAGCGTGCTAGCTGCTGAAACGTGAAGAAAGAAGCTGCAGAACACTGGCACTGAGCGTGCAGCTTTCCAGCGGAGAGAAAAAGCTACTTGAACACTCTGCAAGCCTTTCCACTCCCAAAAACATGCACATGGAAGGAGCTGCTGCAAAAGCGATGCTGTGCTCGCTGCTGCTCCTCCTGAAGCTCTGGCTGCTAAATCTGAGGCTTTCCTTCCAATTTCAAGCTGCAAAGCACTTGCTGAATTGCAGGGAAAGTCCGGGAGGCATTTGCTCTGCTGGCACACTTTCTCCTTCCTAGACAGAGTGGAAAAGCTTTTCCCTGCCGTGTAGGCGACAAGAGACGCATTAGACGGGCATCCGGAGCTGTCCGAAGGTAAGCGCCTGTTCCCGGCCTCTTTCGGCACAAGCCCCCGCTCCGGAGCGCACCGCGGCCGGCCGGAGGCTCTCTGCCGGCGAAGGTGCCTCGTCTCCGGCAAGGAAGCCTCAGCCGCTTCTCCTGCACACGGAGAGCGTGCTAGCTGCTGAAACGTGAAGAAAGAAGCTGCAGAACACTGGCACTGAGCCTGCAGCTTTCCAGCGGAGAGAAAAAGCTACTTGAACACTCTGCAAGCCTTTCCACTCCCAAAAACATGCACATGGAAGGAGCTGCTGCAAAAGCGATGCTGTGCTCGCTGCTGCTCCTCCTGAAGCTCTGGCTGCTAAATCTGAGGCTTTCCTTCCAATTTCAAGCTGCAAAGCACTTGCTGAATTGCAGGGAAAGTCCGGGAGGCATTTGCTCTGCTGGCACACTTTCTCCTTCCTAGACAGAGTGGAAAAGCTTTTCCCTGCCGTGTAGGCGACAAGAGACGCATTAGACGGGCATCCGGAGCTGTCCGAAGGTAAGCGCCTGTTGCCGGCCTCTTTCGGCACAAGCCCCCGCTCCGGAGCGCACCGCGGCCGGCCGGAGGCTCTCTGCCGGCGAAGGTGCCTCGTCTCCGGCAAGGAAGCCTCAGCCGCTTCTCCTGCACACGGAGAGCGTGCTAGCTGCTGAAACGTGAAGAAAGAAGCTGCAGAACACTGGCACTGAGCGTGCAGCTTTCCAGCGGAGAGAAAAAGCTACTTGAACACTCTGCAAGCCTTTCCACTCCCAAAAACATGCACATGGAAGGAGCTGCTGCAAAAGCGATGCTGTGCTCGCGGCTGCTCCTCCTGAAGCTTTGGCTGCTAAATCTGAGGCTTTCCTTCCAATTTCAAGCTGCAAAGCACTTGCTGAATTGCAGGGAAAGTCCGGGAGGCATTTGCTGTGCTGGCACACTTTCTCCTTCCTAGACAGAGTGGAAAAGCTTTTCCCTGCCGTGTAGGCGACAAGAGACGCATTAGACGGGCATCCGGAGCTGTCCGAAGGTAAGCGCCTGTTCCCGGCCTCTTTCGGCACAAGCCCCCGCTCCGGAGCGCACCGCGGCCGGCCAGAGGCTCTCTGCCGGCGAAGGTGCCGCTTCTCCGGCAAGGAAGCCTCAGCCGCTTCTCCTGCACACGGAGAGCGTGCTAGCTGCTGAAACGTGAAGAAAGAAGCTGCAGAACACTGGCACTGAGCCTGCAGCTTTCCAGCGGAGAGAAAAAGCTACTTGAACACTCTGCAAGCCTTTCCACTCCCAAAAACATGCACATGGAAGGAGCTGCTGCAAAAGCGATGCTGTGCTGGCTGCTGCTGCTCCTGAAGCTCTGGCTGCTAAATCTGAGGCTTTCCTTCCAATTTCAAGCTGCAAAGCACTTGCTGAATTGCAGGGAAAGTCCGGGAGGCATTTGCTCTGCTGGCACACTTTCTCCTTCCTAGACAGAGTGGAAAAGCTTTTCCCTGCCGTGTAGGCGACAAGAGACGCATTAGACGGGCATCCGGAGCTGTCCGAAGGTAAGCGCCTGTTCCCGGCCTCTTTCGGCACAAGCCCCCGCTCCGGAGCGCACCGCGGCCGGCCAGAGGCTCTCTGCCGGCGAAGGTGCCGCTTCTCCGGCAAGGAAGCCTCAGCCGCTTCTCCTGCACACGGAGAGCGTGCTAGCTGCTGAAACGTGAAGAAAGAAGCTGCAGAACACTGGCACTGAGCGTGCAGCTTTCCAGCGGAGAGAAAAAGCTACTTGAACACTCTGCAAGCCTTTCCACTCCCAAAAACATGCACATGGAAGGAGCTGCTGCAAAAGCGATGCTGTGCTCGCTGCTGCTCCTCCTGAAGCTCTGGCTGCTAAATCTGAGGCTTTCCTTCCAATTTCAAGCTGCAAAGCACTTGCTGAATTGCAGGGAAAGTCCGGGATGCATTTGCTCTGCTGGCACACTTTCTCCTTCCTAGACAGAGTGGAAAAGCTTTTCCCTGCCGTGTAGGCGACAAGAGACGCATTAGACGGGCATCCGGAGCTGTCCGAAGGTAAGCGCCTGTTCCCGGCCTCTTTCGGCACAAGCCCCCGCTCCGGAGCGCACCGCGGCCGGCCGGAGGCTCTCTGCCGGCGAAGGTGCCTCGTCTCCGGCAAGGAAGCCTCAGCCGCTTCTCCTGCACACGGAGAGCGTGCTAGCTGCTGAAACGTGAAGAAAGAAGCTGCAGAACACTGGCACTGAGCCTGCAGCTTTCCAGCGGAGAGAAAAAGCTACTTGAACACTCTGCAAGCCTTTCCACTCCCAAAAACATGCACATGGAAGGAGCTGCTGCAAAAGCGATGCTGTGCTCGCTGCTGCTCCTCCTGAAGCTCTGGCTGCTAAATCTGAGGCTTTCCTTCCAATTTCAAGCTGCAAAGCACTTGCTGAATTGCAGGGAAAGTCCGGGAGGCATTTGCTGTGCTGGCACACTTTCTCCTTCCTAGACAGAGTGGAAAAGCTTTTCCCTGCCGTGTAGGCGACAAGAGACGCATTAGACGGGCATCCGGAGCTGTCCGAAGGTAAGCGCCTGTTCCCGGCCTCTTTCGGCACAAGCCCCCGCTCCGGAGCGCACCGCGGCCGGCCGGAGGCTCTCTGCCGGCGAAGGTGCCTCGTCTCCGGCAAGGAAGCCTCAGCCGCTTCTCCTGCACACGGAGAGCGTGCTAGCTGCTGAAACGTGAAGAAAGAAGCTGCAGAACACTGGCACTGAGCGTGCAGCTTTCCAGCGGAGAGAAAAAGCTACTTGAACACTCTGCAAGCCTTTCCACTCCCAAAAACATGCACATGGAAGGAGCTGCTGCAAAAGCGATGCTGTGCTCGCGGCTGCTCCTCCTGAAGCTTTGGCTGCTAAATCTGAGGCTTTCCTTCCAATTTCAAGCTGCAAAGCACTTGCTGAATTGCAGGGAAAGTCCGGGAGGCATTTGCTCTGCTGGCACACTTTCTCCTTCCTAGACAGAGTGGAAAAGCTTTTCCCTGCCGTGTAGGCGACAAGAGACGCATTAGACGGGCATCCGGAGCTGTCCGAAGGTAAGCGCCTGTTCCCGGCCTCTTTCGGCACAAGCCCCCGCTCCGGAGCGCACCGCGGCCGGCCGGAGGCTCTCTGCCGGCGAAGGTGCCTCGTCTCCGGCAAGGAAGCCTCAGCCGCTTCTCCTGCACACGGAGAGCGTGCTAGCTGCTGAAACGTGAAGAAAGAAGCTGCAGAACACTGGCACTGAGCCTGCAGCTTTCCAGCGGAGAGAAAAAGCTACTTGAACACTCTGCAAGCCTTTCCACTCCCAAAAACATGCACATGGAAGGAGCTGCTGCAAAAGCGATGCTGTGCTCGCTGCTGCTCCTCCTGAAGCTCTGGCTGCTAAATCTGAGGCTTTCCTTCCAATTTCAAGCTGCAAAGCACTTGCTGAATTGCAGGGAAAGTCCGGGAGGCATTTGCTCTGCTGGCACACTTTCTCCTTCCTAGACAGAGTGGAAAAGCTTTTCCCTGCCGTGTAGGCGACAAGAGACGCATTAGACGGGCATCCGGAGCTGTCCGAAGGTAAGCGCCTGTTGCCGGCCTCTTTCGGCACAAGCCCCCGCTCCGGAGCGCACCGCGGCCGGCCGGAGGCTCTCTGCCGGCGAAGGTGCCTCGTCTCCGGCAAGGAAGCCTCAGCCGCTTCTCCTGCACACGGAGAGCGTGCTAGCTGCTGAAACGTGAAGAAAGAAGCTGCAGAACACTGGCACTGAGCGTGCAGCTTTCCAGCGGAGAGAAAAAGCTACTTGAACACTCTGCAAGCCTTTCCACTCCCAAAAACATGCACATGGAAGGAGCTGCTGCAAAAGCGATGCTGTGCTCGCGGCTGCTCCTCCTGAAGCTCTGGCTGCTAAATCTGAGGCTTTCCTTCCAATTTCAAGCTGCAAAGCACTTGCTGAATTGCAGGGAAAGTCCGGGAGGCATTTGCTGTGCTGGCACACTTTCTCCTTCCTAGACAGAGTGGAAAAGCTTTTCCCTGCCGTGTAGGCGACAAGAGACGCATTAGACGGGCATCCGGAGCTGTCCGAAGGTAAGCGCCTGTTCCCGGCCTCTTTCGGCACAAGCCCCCGCTCCGGAGCGCACCGCGGCCGGCCAGAGGCTCTCTGCCGGCGAAGGTGCCGCTTCTCCGGCAAGGAAGCCTCAGCCGCTTCTCCTGCACACGGAGAGCGTGCTAGCTGCTGAAACGTGAAGAAAGAAGCTGCAGAACACTGGCACTGAGCCTGCAGCTTTCCAGCGGAGAGAAAAAGCTACTTGAACACTCTGCAAGCCTTTCCACTCCCAAAAACATGCACATGGAAGGAGCTGCTGCAAAAGCGATGCTGTGCTCGCTGCTGCTGCTCCTGAAGCTCTGGCTGCTAAATCTGAGGCTTTCCTTCCAATTTCAAGCTGCAAAGCACTTGCTGAATTGCAGGGAAAGTCCGGGATGCATTTGCTCTGCTGGCACACTTTCTCCTTCCTAGACAGAGTGGAAAAGCTTTTCCCTGCCGTGTAGGCGACAAGAGACGCATTAGACGGGCATCCGGAGCTGTCCGAAGGTAAGCGCCTGTTCCCGGCCTCTTTCGGCACAAGCCCCCGCTCCGGAGCGCACCGCGGCCGGCCAGAGGCTCTCTGCCGGCGAAGGTGCCGCTTCTCCGGCAAGGAAGCCTCAGCCGCTTCTCCTGCACACGGAGAGCGTGCTAGCTGCTGAAACGTGAAGAAAGAAGCTGCAGAACACTGGCACTGAGCGTGCAGCTTTCCAGCGGAGAGAAAAAGCTACTTGAACACTCTGCAAGCCTTTCCACTCCCAAAAACATGCACATGGAAGGAGCTGCTGCAAAAGCGATGCTGTGCTCGCTGCTGCTCCTCCTGAAGCTCTGGCTGCTAAATCTGAGGCTTTCCTTCCAATTTCAAGCTGCAAAGCACTTGCTGAATTGCAGGGAAAGTCCGGGATGCATTTGCTCTGCTGGCACACTTTCTCCTTCCTAGACAGAGTGGAAAAGCTTTTCCCTGCCGTGTAGGCGACAAGAGACGCATTAGACGGGCATCCGGAGCTGTCCGAAGGTAAGCGCCTGTTCCCGGCCTCTTTCGGCACAAGCCCCCGCTCCGGAGCGCACCGCGGCCGGCCGGAGGCTCTCTGCCGGCGAAGGTGCCTCGTCTCCGGCAAGGAAGCCTCAGCCGCTTCTCCTGCACACGGAGAGCGTGCTAGCTGCTGAAACGTGAAGAAAGAAGCTGCAGAACACTGGCACTGAGCGTGCAGCTTTCCAGCGGAGAGAAAAAGCTACTTGAACACTCTGCAAGCCTTTCCACTCCCAAAAACATGCACATGGAAGGAGCTGCTGCAAAAGCGATGCTGTGCTCGCTGCTGCTCCTCCTGAAGCTCTGGCTGCTAAATCTGAGGCTTTCCTTCCAATTTCAAGCTGCAAAGCACTTGCTGAATTGCAGGGAAAGTCCGGGAGGCATTTGCTGTGCTGGCACACTTTCTCCTTCCTAGACAGAGTGGAAAAGCTTTTCCCTGCCGTGTAGGCGACAAGAGACGCATTAGACGGGCATCCGGAGCTGTCCGAAGGTAAGCGCCTGTTGCCGGCCTCTTTCGGCACAAGCCCCCGCTCCGGAGCGCACCGCGGCCGGCCGGAGGCTCTCTGCCGGCGAAGGTGCCTCGTCTCCGGCAAGGAAGCCTCAGCCGCTTCTCCTGCACACGGAGAGCGTGCTAGCTGCTGAAACGTGAAGAAAGAAGCTGCAGAACACTGGCACTGAGCGTGCAGCTTTCCAGCGGAGAGAAAAAGCTACTTGAACACTCTGCAAGCCTTTCCACTCCCAAAAACATGCACATGGAAGGAGCTGCTGCAAAAGCGATGCTGTGCTCGCTGCTGCTCCTCCTGAAGCTTTGGCTGCTAAATCTGAGGCTTTCCTTCCAATTTCAAGCTGCAAAGCACTTGCTGAATTGCAGGGAAAGTCCGGGAGGCATTTGCTGTGCTGGCACACTTTCTCCTTCCTAGACAGAGTGGAAAAGCTTTTCCCTGCCGTGTAGGCGACAAGAGACGCATTAGACGGGCATCCGGAGCTGTCCGAAGGTAAGCGCCTGTTCCCGGCCTCTTTCGGCACAAGCCCCCGCTCCGGAGCGCACCGCGGCCGGCCAGAGGCTCTCTGCCGGCGAAGGTGCCGCTTCTCCGGCAAGGAAGCCTCAGCCGCTTCTCCTGCACACGGAGAGCGTGCTAGCTGCTGAAACGTGAAGAAAGAAGCTGCAGAACACTGGCACTGAGCGTGCAGCTTTCCAGCGGAGAGAAAAAGCTACTTGAACACTCTGCAAGCCTTTCCACTCCCAAAAACATGCACATGGAAGGAGCTGCTGCAAAAGCGATGCTGTGCTCGCTGCTGCTCCTCCTGAAGCTCTGGCTGCTAAATCTGAGGCTTTCCTTCCAATTTCAAGCTGCAAAGCACTTGCTGAATTGCAGGGAAAGTCCGGGAGGCATTTGCTCTGCTGGCACACTTTCTCCTTCCTAGACAGAGTGGAAAAGCTTTTCCCTGCCGTGTAGGCGACAAGAGACGCATTAGACGGGCATCCGGAGCTGTCCGAAGGTAAGCGCCTGTTCCCGGCCTCTTTCGGCACAAGCCCCCGCTCCGGAGCGCACCGCGGCCGGCCGGAGGCTCTCTGCCGGCGAAGGTGCCTCGTCTCCGGCAAGGAAGCCTCAGCCGCTTCTCCTGCACACGGAGAGCGTGCTAGCTGCTGAAACGTGAAGAAAGAAGCTGCAGAACACTGGCACTGAGCGTGCAGCTTTCCAGCGGAGAGAAAAAGCTACTTGAACACTCTGCAAGCCTTTCCACTCCCAAAAACATGCACATGGAAGGAGCTGCTGCAAAAGCGATGCTGTGCTCGCTGCTGCTCCTCCTGAAGCTCTGGCTGCTAAATCTGAGGCTTTCCTTCCAATTTCAAGCTGCAAAGCACTTGCTGAATTGCAGGGAAAGTCCGGGAGGCATTTGCTCTGCTGGCACACTTTCTCCTTCCTAGACACAGTGGAAAAGCTTTTCCCTGCCGTGTAGGCGACAAGAGACGCATTAGACGGGCATCCGGAGCTGTCCGAAGGTAAGCGCCTGTTCCCGGCCTCTTTCGGCACAAGCCCCCGCTCCGGAGCGCACCGCGGCCGGCCGGAGGCTCTCTGCCGGCGAAGGTGCCTCGTCTCCGGCAAGGAAGCCTCAGCCGCTTCTCCTGCACACGGAGAGCGTGCTAGCTGCTGAAACGTGAAGAAAGAAGCTGCAGAACACTGGCACTGAGCCTGCAGCTTTCCAGCGGAGAGAAAAAGCTACTTGAACACTCTGCAAGCCTTTCCACTCCCAAAAACATGCACATGGAAGGAGCTGCTGCAAAAGCGATGCTGTGCTCGCTGCTGCTCCTCCTGAAGCTCTGGCTGCTAAATCTGAGGCTTTCCTTCCAATTTCAAGCTGCAAAGCACTTGCTGAATTGCAGGGAAAGTCCGGGAGGCATTTGCTGTGCTGGCACACTTTCTCCTTCCTAGACAGAGTGGAAAAGCTTTTCCCTGCCGTGTAGGCGACAAGAGACGCATTAGACGGGCATCCGGAGCTGTCCGAAGGTAAGCGCCTGTTCCCGGCCTCTTTCGGCACAAGCCCCCGCTCCGGAGCGCACCGCGGCCGGCCGGAGGCTCTCTGCCGGCGAAGGTGCCGCTTCTCCGGCAAGGAAGCCTCAGCCGCTTCTCCTGCACACGGAGAGCGTGCTAGCTGCTGAAACGTGAAGAAAGAAGCTGCAGAACACTGGCACTGAGCGTGCAGCTTTCCAGCGGAGAGAAAAAGCTACTTGAACACTCTGCAAGCCTTTCCACTCCCAAAAACATGCACATGGAAGGAGCTGCTGCAAAAGCGATGCTGTGCTCGCTGCTGCTGCTCCTGAAGCTCTGGCTGCTAAATCTGAGGCTTTCCTTCCAATTTCAAGCTGCAAAGCACTTGCTGAATTGCAGGGAAAGTCCGGGAGGCATTTGCTCTGCTGGCACACTTTCTCCTTCCTAGACAGAGTGGAAAAGCTTTTCCCTGCCGTGTAGGCGACAAGAGACGCATTAGACGGGCATCCGGAGCTGTCCGAAGGTAAGCGCCTGTTCCCGGCCTCTTTCGGCACAAGCCCCCGCTCCGGAGCGCACCGCGGCCGGCCGGAGGCTCTCTGCCGGCGAAGGTGCCGCTTCTCCGGCAAGGAAGCCTCAGCCGCTTCTCCTGCACACGGAGAGCGTGCTAGCTGCTGAAACGTGAAGAAAGAAGCTGCAGAACACTGGCACTGAGCGTGCAGCTTTCCAGCGGAGAGAAAAAGCTACTTGAACACTCTGCAAGCCTTTCCACTCCCAAAAACATGCACATGGAAGGAGCTGCTGCAAAAGCGATGCTGTGCTCGCTGCTGCTCCTCCTGAAGCTCTGGCTGCTAAATCTGAGGCTTTCCTTCCAATTTCAAGCTGCAAAGCACTTGCTGAATTGCAGGGAAAGTCCGGGATGCATTTGCTCTGCTGGCACACTTTCTCCTTCCTAGACAGAGTGGAAAAGCTTTTCCCTGCCGTGTAGGCGACAAGAGACGCATTAGACGGGCATCCGGAGCTGTCCGAAGGTAAGCGCCTGTTCCCGGCCTCTTTCGGCACAAGCCCCCGCTCCGGAGCGCACCGCGGCCGGCCGGAGGCTCTCTGCCGGCGAAGGTGCCTCGTCTCCGGCAAGGAAGCCTCAGCCGCTTCTCCTGCACACGGAGAGCGTGCTAGCTGCTGAAACGTGAAGAAAGAAGCTGCAGAACACTGGCACTGAGCGTGCAGCTTTCCAGCGGAGAGAAAAAGCTACTTGAACACTCTGCAAGCCTTTCCACTCCCAAAAACATGCACATGGAAGGAGCTGCTGCAAAAGCGATGCTGTGCTCGCGGCTGCTCCTCCTGAAGCTCTGGCTGCTAAATCTGAGGCTTTCCTTCCAATTTCAAGCTGCAAAGCACTTGCTGAATTGCAGGGAAAGTCCGGGAGGCATTTGCTCTGCTGGCACACTTTCTCCTTCCTAGACAGAGTGGAAAAGCTTTTCCCTGCCGTGTAGGCGACAAGAGACGCATTAGACGGGCATCCGGAGCTGTCCGAAGGTAAGCGCCTGTTGCCGGCCTCTTTCGGCACAAGCCCCCGCTCCGGAGCGCACCGCGGCCGGCCGGAGGCTCTCTGCCGGCGAAGGTGCCTCGTCTCCGGCAAGAAAGCCTCAGCCGCTTCTCCTGCACACGGAGAGCGTGCTAGCTGCTGAAACGTGAAGAAAGAAGCTGCAGAACACTGGCACTGAGCCTGCAGCTTTCCAGCGGAGAGAAAAAGCTACTTGAACACTCTGCAAGCCTTTCCACTCCCAAAAACATGCACATGGAAGGAGCTGCTGCAAAAGCGATGCTGTGCTCGCGGCTGCTCCTCCTGAAGCTCTGGCTGCTAAATCTGAGGCTTTCCTTCCAATTTCAAGCTGCAAAGCACTTGCTGAATTGCAGGGAAAGTCCGGGAGGCATTTGCTCTGCTGGCACACTTTCTCCTTCCTAGACAGAGTGGAAAAGCTTTTCCCTGCCGTGTAGGCGACAAGAGACGCATTAGACGGGCATCCGGAGCTGTCCGAAGGTAAGCGCCTGTTCCCGGCCTCTTTCGGCACAAGCCCCCGCTCCGGAGCGCACCGCGGCCGGCCGGAGGCTCTCTGCCGGCGAAGGTGCCTCGTCTCCGGCAAGGAAGCCTCAGCCGCTTCTCCTGCACACGGAGAGCGTGCTAGCTGCTGAAACGTGAAGAAAGAAGCTGCAGAACACTGGCACTGAGCGTGCAGCTTTCCAGCGGAGAGAAAAAGCTACTTGAACACTCTGCAAGCCTTTCCACTCCCAAAAACATGCACATGGAAGGAGCTGCTGCAAAAGCGATGCTGTGCTCGCTGCTGCTCCTCCTGAAGCTCTGGCTGCTAAATCTGAGGCTTTCCTTCCAATTTCAAGCTGCAAAGCACTTGCTGAATTGCAGGGAAAGTCCGGGATGCATTTGCTCTGCTGGCACACTTTCTCCTTCCTAGACAGAGTGGAAAAGCTTTTCCCTGCCGTGTAGGCGACAAGAGACGCATTAGACGGGCATCCGGAGCTGTCCGAAGGTAAGCGCCTGTTGCCGGCCTCTTTCGGCACAAGCCCCCGCTCCGGAGCGCACCGCGGCCGGCCGGAGGCTCTCTGCCGGCGAAGGTGCCTCGTCTCCGGCAAGGAAGCCTCAGCCGCTTCTCCTGCACACGGAGAGCGTGCTAGCTGCTGAAACGTGAAGAAAGAAGCTGCAGAACACTGGCACTGAGCGTGCAGCTTTCCAGCGGAGAGAAAAAGCTACTTGAACACTCTGCAAGCCTTTCCACTCCCAAAAACATGCACATGGAAGGAGCTGCTGCAAAAGCGATGCTGTGCTCGCGGCTGCTCCTCCTGAAGCTCTGGCTGCTAAATCTGAGGCTTTCCTTCCAATTTCAAGCTGCAAAGCACTTGCTGAATTGCAGGGAAAGTCCGGGAGGCATTTGCTCTGCTGGCACACTTTCTCCTTCCTAGACAGAGTGGAAAAGCTTTTCCCTGCCGTGTAGGCGACAAGAGACGCATTAGACGGGCATCCGGAGCTGTCCGAAGGTAAGCGCCTGTTGCCGGCCTCTTTCGGCACAAGCCCCCGCTCCGGAGCGCACCGCGGCCGGCCGGAGGCTCTCTGCCGGCGAAGGTGCCTCGTCTCCGGCAAGGAAGCCTCAGCCGCTTCTCCTGCACACGGAGAGCGTGCTAGCTGCTGAAACGTGAAGAAAGAAGCTGCAGAACACTGGCACTGAGCGTGCAGCTTTCCAGCGGAGAGAAAAAGCTACTTGAACACTCTGCAAGCCTTTCCACTCCCAAAAACATGCACATGGAAGGAGCTGCTGCAAAAGCGATGCTGTGCTCGCTGCTGCTCCTCCTGAAGCTCTGGCTGCTAAATCTGAGGCTTTCCTTCCAATTTCAAGCTGCAAAGCACTTGCTGAATTGCAGGGAAAGTCCGGGAGGCATTTGCTGTGCTGGCACACTTTCTCCTTCCTAGACAGAGTGGAAAAGCTTTTCCCTGCCGTGTAGGCGACAAGAGACGCATTAGACGGGCATCCGGAGCTGTCCGAAGGTAAGCGCCTGTTCCCGGCCTCTTTCGGCACAAGCCCCCGCTCCGGAGCGCACCGCGGCCGGCCGGAGGCTCTCTGCCGGCGAAGGTGCCGCTTCTCCGGCAAGGAAGCCTCAGCCGCTTCTCCTGCACACGGAGAGCGTGCTAGCTGCTGAAACGTGAAGAAAGAAGCTGCAGAACACTGGCACTGAGCGTGCAGCTTTCCAGCGGAGAGAAAAAGCTACTTGAACACTCTGCAAGCCTTTCCACTCCCAAAAACATGCACATGGAAGGAGCTGCTGCAAAAGCGATGCTGTGCTCGCTGCTGCTCCTCCTGAAGCTCTGGCTGCTAAATCTGAGGCTTTCCTTCCAATTTCAAGCTGCAAAGCACTTGCTGAATTGCAGGGAAAGTCCGGGAGGCATTTGCTGTGCTGGCACACTTTCTCCTTCCTAGACAGAGTGGAAAAGCTTTTCCCTGCCGTGTAGGCGACAAGAGACGCATTAGACGGGCATCCGGAGCTGTCCGAAGGTAAGCGCCTGTTGCCGGCCTCTTTCGGCACAAGCCCCCGCTCCGGAGCGCACCGCGGCCGGCCGGAGGCTCTCTGCCGGCGAAGGTGCCTCGTCTCCGGCAAGGAAGCCTCAGCCGCTTCTCCTGCACACGGAGAGCGTGCTAGCTGCTGAAACGTGAAGAAAGAAGCTGCAGAACACTGGCACTGAGCGTGCAGCTTTCCAGCGGAGAGAAAAAGCTACTTGAACACTCTGCAAGCCTTTCCACTCCCAAAAACATGCACATGGAAGGAGCTGCTGCAAAAGCGATGCTGTGCTCGCTGCTGCTCCTCCTGAAGCTCTGGCTGCTAAATCTGAGGCTTTCCTTCCAATTTCAAGCTGCAAAGCACTTGCTGAATTGCAGGGAAAGTCCGGGAGGCATTTGCTGTGCTGGCACACTTTCTCCTTCCTAGACAGAGTGGAAAAGCTTTTCCCTGCCGTGTAGGCGACAAGAGACGCATTAGACGGGCATCCGGAGCTGTCCGAAGGTAAGCGCCTGTTCCCGGCCTCTTTCGGCACAAGCCCCCGCTCCGGAGCGCACCGCGGCCGGCCGGAGGCTCTCTGCCGGCGAAGGTGCCGCTTCTCCGGCAAGGAAGCCTCAGCCGCTTCTCCTGCACACGGAGAGCGTGCTAGCTGCTGAAACGTGAAGAAAGAAGCTGCAGAACACTGGCACTGAGCGTGCAGCTTTCCAGCGGAGAGAAAAAGCTACTTGAACACTCTGCAAGCCTTTCCACTCCCAAAAACATGCACATGGAAGGAGCTGCTGCAAAAGCGATGCTGTGCTCGCTGCTGCTCCTCCTGAAGCTCTGGCTGCTAAATCTGAGGCTTTCCTTCCAATTTCAAGCTGCAAAGCACTTGCTGAATTGCAGGGAAAGTCCGGGAGGCATTTGCTGTGCTGGCACACTTTCTCCTTCCTAGACAGAGTGGAAAAGCTTTTCCCTGCCGTGTAGGCGACAAGAGACGCATTAGACGGGCATCCGGAGCTGTCCGAAGGTAAGCGCCTGTTCCCGGCCTCTTTCGGCACAAGCCCCCGCTCCGGAGCGCACCGCGGCCGGCCGGAGGCTCTCTGCCGGCGAAGGTGCCTCGTCTCCGGCAAGGAAGCCTCAGCCGCTTCTCCTGCACACGGAGAGCGTGCTAGCTGCTGAAACGTGAAGAAAGAAGCTGCAGAACACTGGCACTGAGCCTGCAGCTTTCCAGCGGAGAGAAAAAGCTACTTGAACACTCTGCAAGCCTTTCCACTCCCAAAAACATGCACATGGAAGGAGCTGCTGCAAAAGCGATGCTGTGCTCGCTGCTGCTGCTCCTGAAGCTCTGGCTGCTAAATCTGAGGCTTTCCTTCCAATTTCAAGCTGCAAAGCACTTGCTGAATTGCAGGGAAAGTCCGGGATGCATTTGCTCTGCTGGCACACTTTCTCCTTCCTAGACAGAGTGGAAAAGCTTTTCCCTGCCGTGTAGGCGACAAGAGACGCATTAGACGGGCATCCGGAGCTGTCCGAAGGTAAGCGCCTGTTGCCGGCCTCTTTCGGCACAAGCCCCCGCTCCGGAGCGCACCGCGGCCGGCCAGAGGCTCTCTGCCGGCGAAGGTGCCGCTTCTCCGGCAAGGAAGCCTCAGCCGCTTCTCCTGCACACGGAGAGCGTGCTAGCTGCTGAAACGTGAAGAAAGAAGCTGCAGAACACTGGCACTGAGCGTGCAGCTTTCCAGCGGAGAGAAAAAGCTACTTGAACACTCTGCAAGCCTTTCCACTCCCAAAAACATGCACATGGAAGGAGCTGCTGCAAAAGCGATGCTGTGCTCGCTGCTGCTCCTCCTGAAGCTCTGGCTGCTAAATCTGAGGCTTTCCTTCCAATTTCAAGCTGCAAAGCACTTGCTGAATTGCAGGGAAAGTCCGGGAGGCATTTGCTCTGCTGGCACACTTTCTCCTTCCTAGACAGAGTGGAAAAGCTTTTCCCTGCCGTGTAGGCGACAAGAGACGCATTAGACGGGCATCCGGAGCTGTCCGAAGGTAAGCGCCTGTTCCCGGCCTCTTTCGGCACAAGCCCCCGCTCCGGAGCGCACCGCGGCCGGCCGGAGGCTCTCTGCCGGCGAAGGTGCCTCGTCTCCGGCAAGGAAGCCTCAGCCGCTTCTCCTGCACACGGAGAGCGTGCTAGCTGCTGAAACGTGAAGAAAGAAGCTGCAGAACACTGGCACTGAGCCTGCAGCTTTCCAGCGGAGAGAAAAAGCTACTTGAACACTCTGCAAGCCTTTCCACTCCCAAAAACATGCACATGGAAGGAGCTGCTGCAAAAGCGATGCTGTGCTCGCTGCTGCTCCTCCTGAAGCTCTGGCTGCTAAATCTGAGGCTTTCCTTCCAATTTCAAGCTGCAAAGCACTTGCTGAATTGCAGGGAAAGTCCGGGAGGCATTTGCTCTGCTGGCACACTTTCTCCTTCCTAGACAGAGTGGAAAAGCTTTTCCCTGCCGTGTAGGCGACAAGAGACGCATTAGACGGGCATCCGGAGCTGTCCGAAGGTAAGCGCCTGTTGCCGGCCTCTTTCGGCACAAGCCCCCGCTCCGGAGCGCACCGCGGCCGGCCGGAGGCTCTCTGCCGGCGAAGGTGCCTCGTCTCCGGCAAGGAAGCCTCAGCCGCTTCTCCTGCACACGGAGAGCGTGCTAGCTGCTGAAACGTGAAGAAAGAAGCTGCAGAACACTGGCACTGAGCGTGCAGCTTTCCAGCGGAGAGAAAAAGCTACTTGAACACTCTGCAAGCCTTTCCACTCCCAAAAACATGCACATGGAAGGAGCTGCTGCAAAAGCGATGCTGTGCTCGCGGCTGCTCCTCCTGAAGCTTTGGCTGCTAAATCTGAGGCTTTCCTTCCAATTTCAAGCTGCAAAGCACTTGCTGAATTGCAGGGAAAGTCCGGGAGGCATTTGCTGTGCTGGCACACTTTCTCCTTCCTAGACAGAGTGGAAAAGCTTTTCCCTGCCGTGTAGGCGACAAGAGACGCATTAGACGGGCATCCGGAGCTGTCCGAAGGTAAGCGCCTGTTCCCGGCCTCTTTCGGCACAAGCCCCCGCTCCGGAGCGCACCGCGGCCGGCCAGAGGCTCTCTGCCGGCGAAGGTGCCGCTTCTCCGGCAAGGAAGCCTCAGCCGCTTCTCCTGCACACGGAGAGCGTGCTAGCTGCTGAAACGTGAAGAAAGAAGCTGCAGAACACTGGCACTGAGCCTGCAGCTTTCCAGCGGAGAGAAAAAGCTACTTGAACACTCTGCAAGCCTTTCCACTCCCAAAAACATGCACATGGAAGGAGCTGCTGCAAAAGCGATGCTGTGCTCGCTGCTGCTGCTCCTGAAGCTCTGGCTGCTAAATCTGAGGCTTTCCTTCCAATTTCAAGCTGCAAAGCACTTGCTGAATTGCAGGGAAAGTCCGGGATGCATTTGCTCTGCTGGCACACTTTCTCCTTCCTAGACAGAGTGGAAAAGCTTTTCCCTGCCGTGTAGGCGACAAGAGACGCATTAGACGGGCATCCGGAGCTGTCCGAAGGTAAGCGCCTGTTCCCGGCCTCTTTCGGCACAAGCCCCCGCTCCGGAGCGCACCGCGGCCGGCCAGAGGCTCTCTGCCGGCGAAGGTGCCGCTTCTCCGGCAAGGAAGCCTCAGCCGCTTCTCCTGCACACGGAGAGCGTGCTAGCTGCTGAAACGTGAAGAAAGAAGCTGCAGAACACTGGCACTGAGCGTGCAGCTTTCCAGCGGAGAGAAAAAGCTACTTGAACACTCTGCAAGCCTTTCCACTCCCAAAAACATGCACATGGAAGGAGCTGCTGCAAAAGCGATGCTGTGCTCGCTGCTGCTCCTCCTGAAGCTCTGGCTGCTAAATCTGAGGCTTTCCTTCCAATTTCAAGCTGCAAAGCACTTGCTGAATTGCAGGGAAAGTCCGGGATGCATTTGCTCTGCTGGCACACTTTCTCCTTCCTAGACAGAGTGGAAAAGCTTTTCCCTGCCGTGTAGGCGACAAGAGACGCATTAGACGGGCATCCGGAGCTGTCCGAAGGTAAGCGCCTGTTCCCGGCCTCTTTCGGCACAAGCCCCCGCTCCGGAGCGCACCGCGGCCGGCCGGAGGCTCTCTGCCGGCGAAGGTGCCTCGTCTCCGGCAAGGAAGCCTCAGCCGCTTCTCCTGCACACGGAGAGCGTGCTAGCTGCTGAAACGTGAAGAAAGAAGCTGCAGAACACTGGCACTGAGCCTGCAGCTTTCCAGCGGAGAGAAAAAGCTACTTGAACACTCTGCAAGCCTTTCCACTCCCAAAAACATGCACATGGAAGGAGCTGCTGCAAAAGCGATGCTGTGCTCGCTGCTGCTCCTCCTGAAGCTCTGGCTGCTAAATCTGAGGCTTTCCTTCCAATTTCAAGCTGCAAAGCACTTGCTGAATTGCAGGGAAAGTCCGGGAGGCATTTGCTGTGCTGGCACACTTTCTCCTTCCTAGACAGAGTGGAAAAGCTTTTCCCTGCCGTGTAGGCGACAAGAGACGCATTAGACGGGCATCCGGAGCTGTCCGAAGGTAAGCGCCTGTTCCCGGCCTCTTTCGGCACAAGCCCCCGCTCCGGAGCGCACCGCGGCCGGCCGGAGGCTCTCTGCCGGCGAAGGTGCCTCGTCTCCGGCAAGGAAGCCTCAGCCGCTTCTCCTGCACACGGAGAGCGTGCTAGCTGCTGAAACGTGAAGAAAGAAGCTGCAGAACACTGGCACTGAGCGTGCAGCTTTCCAGCGGAGAGAAAAAGCTACTTGAACACTCTGCAAGCCTTTCCACTCCCAAAAACATGCACATGGAAGGAGCTGCTGCAAAAGCGATGCTGTGCTCGCGGCTGCTCCTCCTGAAGCTTTGGCTGCTAAATCTGAGGCTTTCCTTCCAATTTCAAGCTGCAAAGCACTTGCTGAATTGCAGGGAAAGTCCGGGAGGCATTTGCTCTGCTGGCACACTTTCTCCTTCCTAGACAGAGTGGAAAAGCTTTTCCCTGCCGTGTAGGCGACAAGAGACGCATTAGACGGGCATCCGGAGCTGTCCGAAGGTAAGCGCCTGTTCCCGGCCTCTTTCGGCACAAGCCCCCGCTCCGGAGCGCACCGCGGCCGGCCGGAGGCTCTCTGCCGGCGAAGGTGTTTCGTCTCCGGCAAGGAAGCCTCAGCCGCTTCTCCTGCACACGGAGAGCGTGCTAGCTGCTGAAACGTGAAGAAAGAAGCTGCAGAACACTGGCACTGAGCCTGCAGCTTTCCAGCGGAGAGAAAAAGCTACTTGAACACTCTGCAAGCCTTTCCACTCCCAAAAACATGCACATGGAAGGAGCTGCTGCAAAAGCGATGCTGTGCTCGCTGCTGCTCCTCCTGAAGCTCTGGCTGCTAAATCTGAGGCTTTCCTTCCAATTTCAAGCTGCAAAGCACTTGCTGAATTGCAGGGAAAGTCCGGGAGGCATTTGCTCTGCTGGCACACTTTCTCCTTCCTAGACAGAGTGGAAAAGCTTTTCCCTGCCGTGTAGGCGACAAGAGACGCATTAGACGGGCATCCGGAGCTGTCCGAAGGTAAGCGCCTGTTGCCGGCCTCTTTCGGCACAAGCCCCCGCTCCGGAGCGCACCGCGGCCGGCCGGAGGCTCTCTGCCGGCGAAGGTGCCTCGTCTCCGGCAAGGAAGCCTCAGCCGCTTCTCCTGCACACGGAGAGCGTGCTAGCTGCTGAAACGTGAAGAAAGAAGCTGCAGAACACTGGCACTGAGCGTGCAGCTTTCCAGCGGAGAGAAAAAGCTACTTGAACACTCTGCAAGCCTTTCCACTCCCAAAAACATGCACATGGAAGGAGCTGCTGCAAAAGCGATGCTGTGCTCGCGGCTGCTCCTCCTGAAGCTCTGGCTGCTAAATCTGAGGCTTTCCTTCCAATTTCAAGCTGCAAAGCACTTGCTGAATTGCAGGGAAAGTCCGGGAGGCATTTGCTCTGCTGGCACACTTTCTCCTTCCTAGACAGAGTGGAAAAGCTTTTCCCTGCCGTGTAGGCGACAAGAGACGCATTAGACGGGCATCCGGAGCTGTCCGAAGGTAAGCGCCTGTTCCCGGCCTCTTTCGGCACAAGCCCCCGCTCCGGAGCGCACCGCGGCCGGCCGGAGGCTCTCTGCCGGCGAAGGTGCCTCGTCTCCGGCAAGGAAGCCTCAGCCGCTTCTCCTGCACACGGAGAGCGTGCTAGCTGCTGAAACGTGAAGAAAGAAGCTGCAGAACACTGGCACTGAGCGTGCAGCTTTCCAGCGGAGAGAAAAAGCTACTTGAACACTCTGCAAGCCTTTCCACTCCCAAAAACATGCACATGGAAGGAGCTGCTGCAAAAGCGATGCTGTGCTCGCTGCTGCTCCTCCTGAAGCTCTGGCTGCTAAATCTGAGGCTTTCCTTCCAATTTCAAGCTGCAAAGCACTTGCTGAATTGCAGGGAAAGTCCGGGAGGCATTTGCTGTGCTGGCACACTTTCTCCTTCCTAGACAGAGTGGAAAAGCTTTTCCCTGCCGTGTAGGCGACAAGAGACGCATTAGACGGGCATCCGGAGCTGTCCGAAGGTAAGCGCCTGTTCCCGGCCTCTTTCGGCACAAGCCCCCGCTCCGGAGCGCACCGCGGCCGGCCGGAGGCTCTCTGCCGGCGAAGGTGCCGCTTCTCCGGCAAGGAAGCCTCAGCCGCTTCTCCTGCACACGGAGAGCGTGCTAGCTGCTGAAACGTGAAGAAAGAAGCTGCAGAACACTGGCACTGAGCGTGCAGCTTTCCAGCGGAGAGAAAAAGCTACTTGAACACTCTGCAAGCCTTTCCACTCCCAAAAACATGCACATGGAAGGAGCTGCTGCAAAAGCGATGCTGTGCTCGCTGCTGCTCCTCCTGAAGCTCTGGCTGCTAAATCTGAGGCTTTCCTTCCAATTTCAAGCTGCAAAGCACTTGCTGAATTGCAGGGAAAGTCCGGGAGGCATTTGCTGTGCTGGCACACTTTCTCCTTCCTAGACAGAGTGGAAAAGCTTTTCCCTGCCGTGTAGGCGACAAGAGACGCATTAGACGGGCATCCGGAGCTGTCCGAAGGTAAGCGCCTGTTGCCGGCCTCTTTCGGCACAAGCCCCCGCTCCGGAGCGCACCGCGGCCGGCCGGAGGCTCTCTGCCGGCGAAGGTGCCTCGTCTCCGGCAAGGAAGCCTCAGCCGCTTCTCCTGCACACGGAGAGCGTGCTAGCTGCTGAAACGTGAAGAAAGAAGCTGCAGAACACTGGCACTGAGCGTGCAGCTTTCCAGCGGAGAGAAAAAGCTACTTGAACACTCTGCAAGCCTTTCCACTCCCAAAAACATGCACATGGAAGGAGCTGCTGCAAAAGCGATGCTGTGCTCGCTGCTGCTCCTCCTGAAGCTCTGGCTGCTAAATCTGAGGCTTTCCTTCCAATTTCAAGCTGCAAAGCACTTGCTGAATTGCAGGGAAAGTCCGGGAGGCATTTGCTGTGCTGGCACACTTTCTCCTTCCTAGACAGAGTGGAAAAGCTTTTCCCTGCCGTGTAGGCGACAAGAGACGCATTAGACGGGCATCCGGAGCTGTCCGAAGGTAAGCGCCTGTTCCCGGCCTCTTTCGGCACAAGCCCCCGCTCCGGAGCGCACCGCGGCCGGCCGGAGGCTCTCTGCCGGCGAAGGTGTTTCGTCTCCGGCAAGGAAGCCTCAGCCGCTTCTCCTGCACACGGAGAGCGTGCTAGCTGCTGAAACGTGAAGAAAGAAGCTGCAGAACACTGGCACTGAGCCTGCAGCTTTCCAGCGGAGAGAAAAAGCTACTTGAACACTCTGCAAGCCTTTCCACTCCCAAAAACATGCACATGGAAGGAGCTGCTGCAAAAGCGATGCTGTGCTCGCTGCTGCTCCTCCTGAAGCTCTGGCTGCTAAATCTGAGGCTTTCCTTCCAATTTCAAGCTGCAAAGCACTTGCTGAATTGCAGGGAAAGTCCGGGAGGCATTTGCTCTGCTGGCACACTTTCTCCTTCCTAGACAGAGTGGAAAAGCTTTTCCCTGCCGTGTAGGCGACAAGAGACGCATTAGACGGGCATCCGGAGCTGTCCGAAGGTAAGCGCCTGTTGCCGGCCTCTTTCGGCACAAGCCCCCGCTCCGGAGCGCACCGCGGCCGGCCGGAGGCTCTCTGCCGGCGAAGGTGCCTCGTCTCCGGCAAGGAAGCCTCAGCCGCTTCTCCTGCACACGGAGAGCGTGCTAGCTGCTGAAACGTGAAGAAAGAAGCTGCAGAACACTGGCACTGAGCGTGCAGCTTTCCAGCGGAGAGAAAAAGCTACTTGAACACTCTGCAAGCCTTTCCACTCCCAAAAACATGCACATGGAAGGAGCTGCTGCAAAAGCGATGCTGTGCTCGCGGCTGCTCCTCCTGAAGCTCTGGCTGCTAAATCTGAGGCTTTCCTTCCAATTTCAAGCTGCAAAGCACTTGCTGAATTGCAGGGAAAGTCCGGGAGGCATTTGCTCTGCTGGCACACTTTCTCCTTCCTAGACAGAGTGGAAAAGCTTTTCCCTGCCGTGTAGGCGACAAGAGACGCATTAGACGGGCATCCGGAGCTGTCCGAAGGTAAGCGCCTGTTCCCGGCCTCTTTCGGCACAAGCCCCCGCTCCGGAGCGCACCGCGGCCGGCCGGAGGCTCTCTGCCGGCGAAGGTGCCTCGTCTCCGGCAAGGAAGCCTCAGCCGCTTCTCCTGCACACGGAGAGCGTGCTAGCTGCTGAAACGTGAAGAAAGAAGCTGCAGAACACTGGCACTGAGCGTGCAGCTTTCCAGCGGAGAGAAAAAGCTACTTGAACACTCTGCAAGCCTTTCCACTCCCAAAAACATGCACATGGAAGGAGCTGCTGCAAAAGCGATGCTGTGCTCGCTGCTGCTCCTCCTGAAGCTCTGGCTGCTAAATCTGAGGCTTTCCTTCCAATTTCAAGCTGCAAAGCACTTGCTGAATTGCAGGGAAAGTCCGGGAGGCATTTGCTGTGCTGGCACACTTTCTCCTTCCTAGACAGAGTGGAAAAGCTTTTCCCTGCCGTGTAGGCGACAAGAGACGCATTAGACGGGCATCCGGAGCTGTCCGAAGGTAAGCGCCTGTTCCCGGCCTCTTTCGGCACAAGCCCCCGCTCCGGAGCGCACCGCGGCCGGCCGGAGGCTCTCTGCCGGCGAAGGTGCCGCTTCTCCGGCAAGGAAGCCTCAGCCGCTTCTCCTGCACACGGAGAGCGTGCTAGCTGCTGAAACGTGAAGAAAGAAGCTGCAGAACACTGGCACTGAGCGTGCAGCTTTCCAGCGGAGAGAAAAAGCTACTTGAACACTCTGCAAGCCTTTCCACTCCCAAAAACATGCACATGGAAGGAGCTGCTGCAAAAGCGATGCTGTGCTCGCTGCTGCTCCTCCTGAAGCTCTGGCTGCTAAATCTGAGGCTTTCCTTCCAATTTCAAGCTGCAAAGCACTTGCTGAATTGCAGGGAAAGTCCGGGAGGCATTTGCTGTGCTGGCACACTTTCTCCTTCCTAGACAGAGTGGAAAAGCTTTTCCCTGCCGTGTAGGCGACAAGAGACGCATTAGACGGGCATCCGGAGCTGTCCGAAGGTAAGCGCCTGTTGCCGGCCTCTTTCGGCACAAGCCCCCGCTCCGGAGCGCACCGCGGCCGGCCGGAGGCTCTCTGCCGGCGAAGGTGCCTCGTCTCCGGCAAGGAAGCCTCAGCCGCTTCTCCTGCACACGGAGAGCGTGCTAGCTGCTGAAACGTGAAGAAAGAAGCTGCAGAACACTGGCACTGAGCGTGCAGCTTTCCAGCGGAGAGAAAAAGCTACTTGAACACTCTGCAAGCCTTTCCACTCCCAAAAACATGCACATGGAAGGAGCTGCTGCAAAAGCGATGCTGTGCTCGCTGCTGCTCCTCCTGAAGCTCTGGCTGCTAAATCTGAGGCTTTCCTTCCAATTTCAAGCTGCAAAGCACTTGCTGAATTGCAGGGAAAGTCCGGGAGGCATTTGCTGTGCTGGCACACTTTCTCCTTCCTAGACAGAGTGGAAAAGCTTTTCCCTGCCGTGTAGGCGACAAGAGACGCATTAGACGGGCATCCGGAGCTGTCCGAAGGTAAGCGCCTGTTCCCGGCCTCTTTCGGCACAAGCCCCCGCTCCGGAGCGCACCGCGGCCGGCCGGAGGCTCTCTGCCGGCGAAGGTGCCGCTTCTCCGGCAAGGAAGCCTCAGCCGCTTCTCCTGCACACGGAGAGCGTGCTAGCTGCTGAAACGTGAAGAAAGAAGCTGCAGAACACTGGCACTGAGCGTGCAGCTTTCCAGCGGAGAGAAAAAGCTACTTGAACACTCTGCAAGCCTTTCCACTCCCAAAAACATGCACATGGAAGGAGCTGCTGCAAAAGCGATGCTGTGCTCGCTGCTGCTCCTCCTGAAGCTCTGGCTGCTAAATCTGAGGCTTTCCTTCCAATTTCAAGCTGCAAAGCACTTGCTGAATTGCAGGGAAAGTCCGGGAGGCATTTGCTGTGCTGGCACACTTTCTCCTTCCTAGACAGAGTGGAAAAGCTTTTCCCTGCCGTGTAGGCGACAAGAGACGCATTAGACGGGCATCCGGAGCTGTCCGAAGGTAAGCGCCTGTTCCCGGCCTCTTTCGGCACAAGCCCCCGCTCCGGAGCGCACCGCGGCCGGCCGGAGGCTCTCTGCCGGCGAAGGTGCCTCGTCTCCGGCAAGGAAGCCTCAGCCGCTTCTCCTGCACACGGAGAGCGTGCTAGCTGCTGAAACGTGAAGAAAGAAGCTGCAGAACACTGGCACTGAGCCTGCAGCTTTCCAGCGGAGAGAAAAAGCTACTTGAACACTCTGCAAGCCTTTCCACTCCCAAAAACATGCACATGGAAGGAGCTGCTGCAAAAGCGATGCTGTGCTCGCTGCTGCTGCTCCTGAAGCTCTGGCTGCTAAATCTGAGGCTTTCCTTCCAATTTCAAGCTGCAAAGCACTTGCTGAATTGCAGGGAAAGTCCGGGATGCATTTGCTCTGCTGGCACACTTTCTCCTTCCTAGACAGAGTGGAAAAGCTTTTCCCTGCCGTGTAGGCGACAAGAGACGCATTAGACGGGCATCCGGAGCTGTCCGAAGGTAAGCGCCTGTTGCCGGCCTCTTTCGGCACAAGCCCCCGCTCCGGAGCGCACCGCGGCCGGCCAGAGGCTCTCTGCCGGCGAAGGTGCCGCTTCTCCGGCAAGGAAGCCTCAGCCGCTTCTCCTGCACACGGAGAGCGTGCTAGCTGCTGAAACGTGAAGAAAGAAGCTGCAGAACACTGGCACTGAGCGTGCAGCTTTCCAGCGGAGAGAAAAAGCTACTTGAACACTCTGCAAGCCTTTCCACTCCCAAAAACATGCACATGGAAGGAGCTGCTGCAAAAGCGATGCTGTGCTCGCTGCTGCTCCTCCTGAAGCTCTGGCTGCTAAATCTGAGGCTTTCCTTCCAATTTCAAGCTGCAAAGCACTTGCTGAATTGCAGGGAAAGTCCGGGAGGCATTTGCTCTGCTGGCACACTTTCTCCTTCCTAGACAGAGTGGAAAAGCTTTTCCCTGCCGTGTAGGCGACAAGAGACGCATTAGACGGGCATCCGGAGCTGTCCGAAGGTAAGCGCCTGTTCCCGGCCTCTTTCGGCACAAGCCCCCGCTCCGGAGCGCACCGCGGCCGGCCGGAGGCTCTCTGCCGGCGAAGGTGCCTCGTCTCCGGCAAGGAAGCCTCAGCCGCTTCTCCTGCACACGGAGAGCGTGCTAGCTGCTGAAACGTGAAGAAAGAAGCTGCAGAACACTGGCACTGAGCCTGCAGCTTTCCAGCGGAGAGAAAAAGCTACTTGAACACTCTGCAAGCCTTTCCACTCCCAAAAACATGCACATGGAAGGAGCTGCTGCAAAAGCGATGCTGTGCTCGCTGCTGCTCCTCCTGAAGCTCTGGCTGCTAAATCTGAGGCTTTCCTTCCAATTTCAAGCTGCAAAGCACTTGCTGAATTGCAGGGAAAGTCCGGGAGGCATTTGCTGTGCTGGCACACTTTCTCCTTCCTAGACAGAGTGGAAAAGCTTTTCCCTGCCGTGTAGGCGACAAGAGACGCATTAGACGGGCATCCGGAGCTGTCCGAAGGTAAGCGCCTGTTGCCGGCCTCTTTCGGCACAAGCCCCCGCTCCGGAGCGCACCGCGGCCGGCCGGAGGCTCTCTGCCGGCGAAGGTGCCTCGTCTCCGGCAAGGAAGCCTCAGCCGCTTCTCCTGCACACGGAGAGCGTGCTAGCTGCTGAAACGTGAAGAAAGAAGCTGCAGAACACTGGCACTGAGCGTGCAGCTTTCCAGCGGAGAGAAAAAGCTACTTGAACACTCTGCAAGCCTTTCCACTCCCAAAAACATGCACATGGAAGGAGCTGCTGCAAAAGCGATGCTGTGCTCGCGGCTGCTCCTCCTGAAGCTTTGGCTGCTAAATCTGAGGCTTTCCTTCCAATTTCAAGCTGCAAAGCACTTGCTGAATTGCAGGGAAAGTCCGGGAGGCATTTGCTGTGCTGGCACACTTTCTCCTTCCTAGACAGAGTGGAAAAGCTTTTCCCTGCCGTGTAGGCGACAAGAGACGCATTAGACGGGCATCCGGAGCTGTCCGAAGGTAAGCGCCTGTTCCCGGCCTCTTTCGGCACAAGCCCCCGCTCCGGAGCGCACCGCGGCCGGCCAGAGGCTCTCTGCCGGCGAAGGTGCCGCTTCTCCGGCAAGGAAGCCTCAGCCGCTTCTCCTGCACACGGAGAGCGTGCTAGCTGCTGAAACGTGAAGAAAGAAGCTGCAGAACACTGGCACTGAGCCTGCAGCTTTCCAGCGGAGAGAAAAAGCTACTTGAACACTCTGCAAGCCTTTCCACTCCCAAAAACATGCACATGGAAGGAGCTGCTGCAAAAGCGATGCTGTGCTCGCTGCTGCTGCTCCTGAAGCTCTGGCTGCTAAATCTGAGGCTTTCCTTCCAATTTCAAGCTGCAAAGCACTTGCTGAATTGCAGGGAAAGTCCGGGATGCATTTGCTCTGCTGGCACACTTTCTCCTTCCTAGACAGAGTGGAAAAGCTTTTCCCTGCCGTGTAGGCGACAAGAGACGCATTAGACGGGCATCCGGAGCTGTCCGAAGGTAAGCGCCTGTTGCCGGCCTCTTTCGGCACAAGCCCCCGCTCCGGAGCGCACCGCGGCCGGCCAGAGGCTCTCTGCCGGCGAAGGTGCCGCTTCTCCGGCAAGGAAGCCTCAGCCGCTTCTCCTGCACACGGAGAGCGTGCTAGCTGCTGAAACGTGAAGAAAGAAGCTGCAGAACACTGGCACTGAGCGTGCAGCTTTCCAGCGGAGAGAAAAAGCTACTTGAACACTCTGCAAGCCTTTCCACTCCCAAAAACATGCACATGGAAGGAGCTGCTGCAAAAGCGATGCTGTGCTCGCTGCTGCTCCTCCTGAAGCTCTGGCTGCTAAATCTGAGGCTTTCCTTCCAATTTCAAGCTGCAAAGCACTTGCTGAATTGCAGGGAAAGTCCGGGATGCATTTGCTCTGCTGGCACACTTTCTCCTTCCTAGACAGAGTGGAAAAGCTTTTCCCTGCCGTGTAGGCGACAAGAGACGCATTAGACGGGCATCCGGAGCTGTCCGAAGGTAAGCGCCTGTTCCCGGCCTCTTTCGGCACAAGCCCCCGCTCCGGAGCGCACCGCGGCCGGCCGGAGGCTCTCTGCCGGCGAAGGTGCCTCGTCTCCGGCAAGGAAGCCTCAGCCGCTTCTCCTGCACACGGAGAGCGTGCTAGCTGCTGAAACGTGAAGAAAGAAGCTGCAGAACACTGGCACTGAGCCTGCAGCTTTCCAGCGGAGAGAAAAAGCTACTTGAACACTCTGCAAGCCTTTCCACTCCCAAAAACATGCACATGGAAGGAGCTGCTGCAAAAGCGATGCTGTGCTCGCTGCTGCTCCTCCTGAAGCTCTGGCTGCTAAATCTGAGGCTTTCCTTCCAATTTCAAGCTGCAAAGCACTTGCTGAATTGCAGGGAAAGTCCGGGAGGCATTTGCTCTGCTGGCACACTTTCTCCTTCCTAGACAGAGTGGAAAAGCTTTTCCCTGCCGTGTAGGCGACAAGAGACGCATTAGACGGGCATCCGGAGCTGTCCGAAGGTAAGCGCCTGTTCCCGGCCTCTTTCGGCACAAGCCCCCGCTCCGGAGCGCACCGCGGCCGGCCGGAGGCTCTCTGCCGGCGAAGGTGCCTCGTCTCCGGCAAGGAAGCCTCAGCCGCTTCTCCTGCACACGGAGAGCGTGCTAGCTGCTGAAACGTGAAGAAAGAAGCTGCAGAACACTGGCACTGAGCGTGCAGCTTTCCAGCGGAGAGAAAAAGCTACTTGAACACTCTGCAAGCCTTTCCACTCCCAAAAACATGCACATGGAAGGAGCTGCTGCAAAAGCGATGCTGTGCTCGCGGCTGCTCCTCCTGAAGCTTTGGCTGCTAAATCTGAGGCTTTCCTTCCAATTTCAAGCTGCAAAGCACTTGCTGAATTGCAGGGAAAGTCCGGGAGGCATTTGCTCTGCTGGCACACTTTCTCCTTCCTAGACAGAGTGGAAAAGCTTTTCCCTGCCGTGTAGGCGACAAGAGACGCATTAGACGGGCATCCGGAGCTGTCCGAAGGTAAGCGCCTGTTCCCGGCCTCTTTCGGCACAAGCCCCCGCTCCGGAGCGCACCGCGGCCGGCCGGAGGCTCTCTGCCGGCGAAGGTGTTTCGTCTCCGGCAAGGAAGCCTCAGCCGCTTCTCCTGCACACGGAGAGCGTGCTAGCTGCTGAAACGTGAAGAAAGAAGCTGCAGAACACTGGCACTGAGCCTGCAGCTTTCCAGCGGAGAGAAAAAGCTACTTGAACACTCTGCAAGCCTTTCCACTCCCAAAAACATGCACATGGAAGGAGCTGCTGCAAAAGCGATGCTGTGCTCGCTGCTGCTCCTCCTGAAGCTCTGGCTGCTAAATCTGAGGCTTTCCTTCCAATTTCAAGCTGCAAAGCACTTGCTGAATTGCAGGGAAAGTCCGGGAGGCATTTGCTCTGCTGGCACACTTTCTCCTTCCTAGACAGAGTGGAAAAGCTTTTCCCTGCCGTGTAGGCGACAAGAGACGCATTAGACGGGCATCCGGAGCTGTCCGAAGGTAAGCGCCTGTTGCCGGCCTCTTTCGGCACAAGCCCCCGCTCCGGAGCGCACCGCGGCCGGCCGGAGGCTCTCTGCCGGCGAAGGTGCCTCGTCTCCGGCAAGGAAGCCTCAGCCGCTTCTCCTGCACACGGAGAGCGTGCTAGCTGCTGAAACGTGAAGAAAGAAGCTGCAGAACACTGGCACTGAGCGTGCAGCTTTCCAGCGGAGAGAAAAAGCTACTTGAACACTCTGCAAGCCTTTCCACTCCCAAAAACATGCACATGGAAGGAGCTGCTGCAAAAGCGATGCTGTGCTCGCGGCTGCTCCTCCTGAAGCTCTGGCTGCTAAATCTGAGGCTTTCCTTCCAATTTCAAGCTGCAAAGCACTTGCTGAATTGCAGGGAAAGTCCGGGAGGCATTTGCTGTGCTGGCACACTTTCTCCTTCCTAGACAGAGTGGAAAAGCTTTTCCCTGCCGTGTAGGCGACAAGAGACGCATTAGACGGGCATCCGGAGCTGTCCGAAGGTAAGCGCCTGTTCCCGGCCTCTTTCGGCACAAGCCCCCGCTCCGGAGCGCACCGCGGCCGGCCAGAGGCTCTCTGCCGGCGAAGGTGCCGCTTCTCCGGCAAGGAAGCCTCAGCCGCTTCTCCTGCACACGGAGAGCGTGCTAGCTGCTGAAACGTGAAGAAAGAAGCTGCAGAACACTGGCACTGAGCCTGCAGCTTTCCAGCGGAGAGAAAAAGCTACTTGAACACTCTGCAAGCCTTTCCACTCCCAAAAACATGCACATGGAAGGAGCTGCTGCAAAAGCGATGCTGTGCTCGCTGCTGCTGCTCCTGAAGCTCTGGCTGCTAAATCTGAGGCTTTCCTTCCAATTTCAAGCTGCAAAGCACTTGCTGAATTGCAGGGAAAGTCCGGGATGCATTTGCTCTGCTGGCACACTTTCTCCTTCCTAGACAGAGTGGAAAAGCTTTTCCCTGCCGTGTAGGCGACAAGAGACGCATTAGACGGGCATCCGGAGCTGTCCGAAGGTAAGCGCCTGTTCCCGGCCTCTTTCGGCACAAGCCCCCGCTCCGGAGCGCACCGCGGCCGGCCAGAGGCTCTCTGCCGGCGAAGGTGCCGCTTCTCCGGCAAGGAAGCCTCAGCCGCTTCTCCTGCACACGGAGAGCGTGCTAGCTGCTGAAACGTGAAGAAAGAAGCTGCAGAACACTGGCACTGAGCGTGCAGCTTTCCAGCGGAGAGAAAAAGCTACTTGAACACTCTGCAAGCCTTTCCACTCCCAAAAACATGCACATGGAAGGAGCTGCTGCAAAAGCGATGCTGTGCTCGCTGCTGCTCCTCCTGAAGCTCTGGCTGCTAAATCTGAGGCTTTCCTTCCAATTTCAAGCTGCAAAGCACTTGCTGAATTGCAGGGAAAGTCCGGGAGGCATTTGCTGTGCTGGCACACTTTCTCCTTCCTAGACAGAGTGGAAAAGCTTTTCCCTGCCGTGTAGGCGACAAGAGACGCATTAGACGGGCATCCGGAGCTGTCCGAAGGTAAGCGCCTGTTGCCGGCCTCTTTCGGCACAAGCCCCCGCTCCGGAGCGCACCGCGGCCGGCCGGAGGCTCTCTGCCGGCGAAGGTGCCTCGTCTCCGGCAAGGAAGCCTCAGCCGCTTCTCCTGCACACGGAGAGCGTGCTAGCTGCTGAAACGTGAAGAAAGAAGCTGCAGAACACTGGCACTGAGCGTGCAGCTTTCCAGCGGAGAGAAAAAGCTACTTGAACACTCTGCAAGCCTTTCCACTCCCAAAAACATGCACATGGAAGGAGCTGCTGCAAAAGCGATGCTGTGCTCGCTGCTGCTCCTCCTGAAGCTTTGGCTGCTAAATCTGAGGCTTTCCTTCCAATTTCAAGCTGCAAAGCACTTGCTGAATTGCAGGGAAAGTCCGGGAGGCATTTGCTGTGCTGGCACACTTTCTCCTTCCTAGACAGAGTGGAAAAGCTTTTCCCTGCCGTGTAGGCGACAAGAGACGCATTAGACGGGCATCCGGAGCTGTCCGAAGGTAAGCGCCTGTTCCCGGCCTCTTTCGGCACAAGCCCCCGCTCCGGAGCGCACCGCGGCCGGCCAGAGGCTCTCTGCCGGCGAAGGTGCCGCTTCTCCGGCAAGGAAGCCTCAGCCGCTTCTCCTGCACACGGAGAGCGTGCTAGCTGCTGAAACGTGAAGAAAGAAGCTGCAGAACACTGGCACTGAGCGTGCAGCTTTCCAGCGGAGAGAAAAAGCTACTTGAACACTCTGCAAGCCTTTCCACTCCCAAAAACATGCACATGGAAGGAGCTGCTGCAAAAGCGATGCTGTGCTCGCTGCTGCTCCTCCTGAAGCTCTGGCTGCTAAATCTGAGGCTTTCCTTCCAATTTCAAGCTGCAAAGCACTTGCTGAATTGCAGGGAAAGTCCGGGAGGCATTTGCTGTGCTGGCACACTTTCTCCTTCCTAGACAGAGTGGAAAAGCTTTTCCCTGCCGTGTAGGCGACAAGAGACGCATTAGACGGGCATCCGGAGCTGTCCGAAGGTAAGCGCCTGTTCCCGGCCTCTTTCGGCACAAGCCCCCGCTCCGGAGCGCACCGCGGCCGGCCGGAGGCTCTCTGCCGGCGAAGGTGCCTCGTCTCCGGCAAGGAAGCCTCAGCCGCTTCTCCTGCACACGGAGAGCGTGCTAGCTGCTGAAACGTGAAGAAAGAAGCTGCAGAACACTGGCACTGAGCGTGCAGCTTTCCAGCGGAGAGAAAAAGCTACTTGAACACTCTGCAAGCCTTTCCACTCCCAAAAACATGCACATGGAAGGAGCTGCTGCAAAAGCGATGCTGTGCTCGCTGCTGCTCCTCCTGAAGCTCTGGCTGCTAAATCTGAGGCTTTCCTTCCAATTTCAAGCTGCAAAGCACTTGCTGAATTGCAGGGAAAGTCCGGGAGGCATTTGCTCTGCTGGCACACTTTCTCCTTCCTAGACAGAGTGGAAAAGCTTTTCCCTGCCGTGTAGGCGACAAGAGACGCATTAGACGGGCATCCGGAGCTGTCCGAAGGTAAGCGCCTGTTCCCGGCCTCTTTCGGCACAAGCCCCCGCTCCGGAGCGCACCGCGGCCGGCCGGAGGCTCTCTGCCGGCGAAGGTGCCTCGTCTCCGGCAAGGAAGCCTCAGCCGCTTCTCCTGCACACGGAGAGCGTGCTAGCTGCTGAAACGTGAAGAAAGAAGCTGCAGAACACTGGCACTGAGCGTGCAGCTTTCCAGCGGAGAGAAAAAGCTACTTGAACACTCTGCAAGCCTTTCCACTCCCAAAAACATGCACATGGAAGGAGCTGCTGCAAAAGCGATGCTGTGCTCGCTGCTGCTCCTCCTGAAGCTCTGGCTGCTAAATCTGAGGCTTTCCTTCCAATTTCAAGCTGCAAAGCACTTGCTGAATTGCAGGGAAAGTCCGGGAGGCATTTGCTGTGCTGGCACACTTTCTCCTTCCTAGACAGAGTGGAAAAGCTTTTCCCTGCCGTGTAGGCGACAAGAGACGCATTAGACGGGCATCCGGAGCTGTCCGAAGGTAAGCGCCTGTTCCCGGCCTCTTTCGGCACAAGCCCCCGCTCCGGAGCGCACCGCGGCCGGCCGGAGGCTCTCTGCCGGCGAAGGTGCCGCTTCTCCGGCAAGGAAGCCTCAGCCGCTTCTCCTGCACACGGAGAGCGTGCTAGCTGCTGAAACGTGAAGAAAGAAGCTGCAGAACACTGGCACTGAGCGTGCAGCTTTCCAGCGGAGAGAAAAAGCTACTTGAACACTCTGCAAGCCTTTCCACTCCCAAAAACATGCACATGGAAGGAGCTGCTGCAAAAGCGATGCTGTGCTCGCTGCTGCTGCTCCTGAAGCTCTGGCTGCTAAATCTGAGGCTTTCCTTCCAATTTCAAGCTGCAAAGCACTTGCTGAATTGCAGGGAAAGTCCGGGAGGCATTTGCTCTGCTGGCACACTTTCTCCTTCCTAGACAGAGTGGAAAAGCTTTTCCCTGCCGTGTAGGCGACAAGAGACGCATTAGACGGGCATCCGGAGCTGTCCGAAGGTAAGCGCCTGTTCCCGGCCTCTTTCGGCACAAGCCCCCGCTCCGGAGCGCACCGCGGCCGGCCGGAGGCTCTCTGCCGGCGAAGGTGCCGCTTCTCCGGCAAGGAAGCCTCAGCCGCTTCTCCTGCACACGGAGAGCGTGCTAGCTGCTGAAACGTGAAGAAAGAAGCTGCAGAACACTGGCACTGAGCGTGCAGCTTTCCAGCGGAGAGAAAAAGCTACTTGAACACTCTGCAAGCCTTTCCACTCCCAAAAACATGCACATGGAAGGAGCTGCTGCAAAAGCGATGCTGTGCTCGCTGCTGCTCCTCCTGAAGCTCTGGCTGCTAAATCTGAGGCTTTCCTTCCAATTTCAAGCTGCAAAGCACTTGCTGAATTGCAGGGAAAGTCCGGGAGGCATTTGCTCTGCTGGCACACTTTCTCCTTCCTAGACAGAGTGGAAAAGCTTTTCCCTGCCGTGTAGGCGACAAGAGACGCATTAGACGGGCATCCGGAGCTGTCCGAAGGTAAGCGCCTGTTCCCGGCCTCTTTCGGCACAAGCCCCCGCTCCGGAGCGCACCGCGGCCGGCCGGAGGCTCTCTGCCGGCGAAGGTGCCTCGTCTCCGGCAAGGAAGCCTCAGCCGCTTCTCCTGCACACGGAGAGCGTGCTAGCTGCTGAAACGTGAAGAAAGAAGCTGCAGAACACTGGCACTGAGCGTGCAGCTTTCCAGCGGAGAGAAAAAGCTACTTGAACACTCTGCAAGCCTTTCCACTCCCAAAAACATGCACATGGAAGGAGCTGCTGCAAAAGCGATGCTGTGCTCGCGGCTGCTCCTCCTGAAGCTCTGGCTGCTAAATCTGAGGCTTTCCTTCCAATTTCAAGCTGCAAAGCACTTGCTGAATTGCAGGGAAAGTCCGGGAGGCATTTGCTCTGCTGGCACACTTTCTCCTTCCTAGACAGAGTGGAAAAGCTTTTCCCTGCCGTGTAGGCGACAAGAGACGCATTAGACGGGCATCCGGAGCTGTCCGAAGGTAAGCGCCTGTTCCCGGCCTCTTTCGGCACAAGCCCCCGCTCCGGAGCGCACCGCGGCCGGCCGGAGGCTCTCTGCCGGCGAAGGTGCCTCGTCTCCGGCAAGAAAGCCTCAGCCGCTTCTCCTGCACACGGAGAGCGTGCTAGCTGCTGAAACGTGAAGAAAGAAGCTGCAGAACACTGGCACTGAGCCTGCAGCTTTCCAGCGGAGAGAAAAAGCTACTTGAACACTCTGCAAGCCTTTCCACTCCCAAAAACATGCACATGGAAGGAGCTGCTGCAAAAGCGATGCTGTGCTCGCGGCTGCTCCTCCTGAAGCTCTGGCTGCTAAATCTGAGGCTTTCCTTCCAATTTCAAGCTGCAAAGCACTTGCTGAATTGCAGGGAAAGTCCGGGAGGCATTTGCTCTGCTGGCACACTTTCTCCTTCCTAGACAGAGTGGAAAAGCTTTTCCCTGCCGTGTAGGCGACAAGAGACGCATTAGACGGGCATCCGGAGCTGTCCGAAGGTAAGCGCCTGTTGCCGGCCTCTTTCGGCACAAGCCCCCGCTCCGGAGCGCACCGCGGCCGGCCGGAGGCTCTCTGCCGGCGAAGGTGCCTCGTCTCCGGCAAGGAAGCCTCAGCCGCTTCTCCTGCACACGGAGAGCGTGCTAGCTGCTGAAACGTGAAGAAAGAAGCTGCAGAACACTGGCACTGAGCGTGCAGCTTTCCAGCGGAGAGAAAAAGCTACTTGAACACTCTGCAAGCCTTTCCACTCCCAAAAACATGCACATGGAAGGAGCTGCTGCAAAAGCGATGCTGTGCTCGCTGCTGCTCCTCCTGAAGCTCTGGCTGCTAAATCTGAGGCTTTCCTTCCAATTTCAAGCTGCAAAGCACTTGCTGAATTGCAGGGAAAGTCCGGGAGGCATTTGCTGTGCTGGCACACTTTCTCCTTCCTAGACAGAGTGGAAAAGCTTTTCCCTGCCGTGTAGGCGACAAGAGACGCATTAGACGGGCATCCGGAGCTGTCCGAAGGTAAGCGCCTGTTGCCGGCCTCTTTCGGCACAAGCCCCCGCTCCGGAGCGCACCGCGGCCGGCCGGAGGCTCTCTGCCGGCGAAGGTGCCGCTTCTCCGGCAAGGAAGCCTCAGCCGCTTCTCCTGCACACGGAGAGCGTGCTAGCTGCTGAAACGTGAAGAAAGAAGCTGCAGAACACTGGCACTGAGCGTGCAGCTTTCCAGCGGAGAGAAAAAGCTACTTGAACACTCTGCAAGCCTTTCCACTCCCAAAAACATGCACATGGAAGGAGCTGCTGCAAAAGCGATGCTGTGCTCGCTGCTGCTCCTCCTGAAGCTCTGGCTGCTAAATCTGAGGCTTTCCTTCCAATTTCAAGCTGCAAAGCACTTGCTGAATTGCAGGGAAAGTCCGGGAGGCATTTGCTGTGCTGGCACACTTTCTCCTTCCTAGACAGAGTGGAAAAGCTTTTCCCTGCCGTGTAGGCGACAAGAGACGCATTAGACGGGCATCCGGAGCTGTCCGAAGGTAAGCGCCTGTTCCCGGCCTCTTTCGGCACAAGCCCCCGCTCCGGAGCGCACCGCGGCCGGCCGGAGGCTCTCTGCCGGCGAAGGTGCCTCGTCTCCGGCAAGGAAGCCTCAGCCGCTTCTCCTGCACACGGAGAGCGTGCTAGCTGCTGAAACGTGAAGAAAGAAGCTGCAGAACACTGGCACTGAGCGTGCAGCTTTCCAGCGGAGAGAAAAAGCTACTTGAACACTCTGCAAGCCTTTCCACTCCCAAAAACATGCACATGGAAGGAGCTGCTGCAAAAGCGATGCTGTGCTCGCGGCTGCTCCTCCTGAAGCTTTGGCTGCTAAATCTGAGGCTTTCCTTCCAATTTCAAGCTGCAAAGCACTTGCTGAATTGCAGGGAAAGTCCGGGAGGCATTTGCTGTGCTGGCACACTTTCTCCTTCCTAGACAGAGTGGAAAAGCTTTTCCCTGCCGTGTAGGCGACAAGAGACGCATTAGACGGGCATCCGGAGCTGTCCGAAGGTAAGCGCCTGTTCCCGGCCTCTTTCGGCACAAGCCCCCGCTCCGGAGCGCACCGCGGCCGGCCGGAGGCTCTCTGCCGGCGAAGGTGCCTCGTCTCCGGCAAGGAAGCCTCAGCCGCTTCTCCTGCACACGGAGAGCGTGCTAGCTGCTGAAACGTGAAGAAAGAAGCTGCAGAACACTGGCACTGAGCGTGCAGCTTTCCAGCGGAGAGAAAAAGCTACTTGAACACTCTGCAAGCCTTTCCACTCCCAAAAACATGCACATGGAAGGAGCTGCTGCAAAAGCGATGCTGTGCTCGCTGCTGCTCCTCCTGAAGCTCTGGCTGCTAAATCTGAGGCTTTCCTTCCAATTTCAAGCTGCAAAGCACTTGCTGAATTGCAGGGAAAGTCCGGGAGGCATTTGCTGTGCTGGCACACTTTCTCCTTCCTAGACAGAGTGGAAAAGCTTTTCCCTGCCGTGTAGGCGACAAGAGACGCATTAGACGGGCATCCGGAGCTGTCCGAAGGTAAGCGCCTGTTCCCGGCCTCTTTCGGCACAAGCCCCCGCTCCGGAGCGCACCGCGGCCGGCCGGAGGCTCTCTGCCGGCGAAGGTGCCGCTTCTCCGGCAAGGAAGCCTCAGCCGCTTCTCCTGCACACGGAGAGCGTGCTAGCTGCTGAAACGTGAAGAAAGAAGCTGCAGAACACTGGCACTGAGCCTGCAGCTTTCCAGCGGAGAGAAAAAGCTACTTGAACACTCTGCAAGCCTTTCCACTCCCAAAAACATGCACATGGAAGGAGCTGCTGCAAAAGCGATGCTGTGCTCGCGGCTGCTCCTCCTGAAGCTCTGGCTGCTAAATCTGAGGCTTTCCTTCCAATTTCAAGCTGCAAAGCACTTGCTGAATTGCAGGGAAAGTCCGGGAGGCATTTGCTCTGCTGGCACACTTTCTCCTTCCTAGACAGAGTGGAAAAGCTTTTCCCTGCCGTGTAGGCGACAAGAGACGCATTAGACGGGCATCCGGAGCTGTCCGAAGGTAAGCGCCTGTTCCCGGCCTCTTTCGGCACAAGCCCCCGCTCCGGAGCGCACCGCGGCCGGCCGGAGGCTCTCTGCCGGCGAAGGTGCCTCGTCTCCGGCAAGGAAGCCTCAGCCGCTTCTCCTGCACACGGAGAGCGTGCTAGCTGCTGAAACGTGAAGAAAGAAGCTGCAGAACACTGGCACTGAGCGTGCAGCTTTCCAGCGGAGAGAAAAAGCTACTTGAACACTCTGCAAGCCTTTCCACTCCCAAAAACATGCACATGGAAGGAGCTGCTGCAAAAGCGATGCTGTGCTCGCTGCTGCTCCTCCTGAAGCTCTGGCTGCTAAATCTGAGGCTTTCCTTCCAATTTCAAGCTGCAAAGCACTTGCTGAATTGCAGGGAAAGTCCGGGAGGCATTTGCTGTGCTGGCACACTTTCTCCTTCCTAGACAGAGTGGAAAAGCTTTTCCCTGCCGTGTAGGCGACAAGAGACGCATTAGACGGGCATCCGGAGCTGTCCGAAGGTAAGCGCCTGTTCCCGGCCTCTTTCGGCACAAGCCCCCGCTCCGGAGCGCACCGCGGCCGGCCGGAGGCTCTCTGCCGGCGAAGGTGCCGCTTCTCCGGCAAGGAAGCCTCAGCCGCTTCTCCTGCACACGGAGAGCGTGCTAGCTGCTGAAACGTGAAGAAAGAAGCTGCAGAACACTGGCACTGAGCGTGCAGCTTTCCAGCGGAGAGAAAAAGCTACTTGAACACTCTGCAAGCCTTTCCACTCCCAAAAACATGCACATGGAAGGAGCTGCTGCAAAAGCGATGCTGTGCTCGCTGCTGCTCCTCCTGAAGCTCTGGCTGCTAAATCTGAGGCTTTCCTTCCAATTTCAAGCTGCAAAGCACTTGCTGAATTGCAGGGAAAGTCCGGGAGGCATTTGCTCTGCTGGCACACTTTCTCCTTCCTAGACAGAGTGGAAAAGCTTTTCCCTGCCGTGTAGGCGACAAGAGACGCATTAGACGGGCATCCGGAGCTGTCCGAAGGTAAGCGCCTGTTCCCGGCCTCTTTCGGCACAAGCCCCCGCTCCGGAGCGCACCGCGGCCGGCCGGAGGCTCTCTGCCGGCGAAGGTGCCTCGTCTCCGGCAAGGAAGCCTCAGCCGCTTCTCCTGCACACGGAGAGCGTGCTAGCTGCTGAAACGTGAAGAAAGAAGCTGCAGAACACTGGCACTGAGCGTGCAGCTTTCCAGCGGAGAGAAAAAGCTACTTGAACACTCTGCAAGCCTTTCCACTCCCAAAAACATGCACATGGAAGGAGCTGCTGCAAAAGCGATGCTGTGCTCGCTGCTGCTCCTCCTGAAGCTCTGGCTGCTAAATCTGAGGCTTTCCTTCCAATTTCAAGCTGCAAAGCACTTGCTGAATTGCAGGGAAAGTCCGGGAGGCATTTGCTGTGCTGGCACACTTTCTCCTTCCTAGACAGAGTGGAAAAGCTTTTCCCTGCCGTGTAGGCGACAAGAGACGCATTAGACGGGCATCCGGAGCTGTCCGAAGGTAAGCGCCTGTTCCCGGCCTCTTTCGGCACAAGCCCCCGCTCCGGAGCGCACCGCGGCCGGCCGGAGGCTCTCTGCCGGCGAAGGTGCCGCTTCTCCGGCAAGGAAGCCTCAGCCGCTTCTCCTGCACACGGAGAGCGTGCTAGCTGCTGAAACGTGAAGAAAGAAGCTGCAGAACACTGGCACTGAGCCTGCAGCTTTCCAGCGGAGAGAAAAAGCTACTTGAACACTCTGCAAGCCTTTCCACTCCCAAAAACATGCACATGGAAGGAGCTGCTGCAAAAGCGATGCTGTGCTCGCGGCTGCTCCTCCTGAAGCTCTGGCTGCTAAATCTGAGGCTTTCCTTCCAATTTCAAGCTGCAAAGCACTTGCTGAATTGCAGGGAAAGTCCGGGAGGCATTTGCTCTGCTGGCACACTTTCTCCTTCCTAGACAGAGTGGAAAAGCTTTTCCCTGCCGTGTAGGCGACAAGAGACGCATTAGACGGGCATCCGGAGCTGTCCGAAGGTAAGCGCCTGTTGCCGGCCTCTTTCGGCACAAGCCCCCGCTCCGGAGCGCACCGCGGCCGGCCGGAGGCTCTCTGCCGGCGAAGGTGCCTCGTCTCCGGCAAGGAAGCCTCAGCCGCTTCTCCTGCACACGGAGAGCGTGCTAGCTGCTGAAACGTGAAGAAAGAAGCTGCAGAACACTGGCACTGAGCCTGCAGCTTTCCAGCGGAGAGAAAAAGCTACTTGAACACTCTGCAAGCCTTTCCACTCCCAAAAACATGCACATGGAAGGAGCTGCTGCAAAAGCGATGCTGTGCTCGCTGCTGCTCCTCCTGAAGCTCTGGCTGCTAAATCTGAGGCTTTCCTTCCAATTTCAAGCTGCAAAGCACTTGCTGAATTGCAGGGAAAGTCCGGGAGGCATTTGCTGTGCTGGCACACTTTCTCCTTCCTAGACAGAGTGGAAAAGCTTTTCCCTGCCGTGTAGGCGACAAGAGACGCATTAGACGGGCATCCGGAGCTGTCCGAAGGTAAGCGCCTGTTCCCGGCCTCTTTCGGCACAAGCCCCCGCTCCGGAGCGCACCGCGGCCGGCCGGAGGCTCTCTGCCGGCGAAGGTGCCTCGTCTCCGGCAAGGAAGCCTCAGCCGCTTCTCCTGCACACGGAGAGCGTGCTAGCTGCTGAAACGTGAAGAAAGAAGCTGCAGAACACTGGCACTGAGCGTGCAGCTTTCCAGCGGAGAGAAAAAGCTACTTGAACACTCTGCAAGCCTTTCCACTCCCAAAAACATGCACATGGAAGGAGCTGCTGCAAAAGCGATGCTGTGCTCGCGGCTGCTCCTCCTGAAGCTCTGGCTGCTAAATCTGAGGCTTTCCTTCCAATTTCAAGCTGCAAAGCACTTGCTGAATTGCAGGGAAAGTCCGGGAGGCATTTGCTCTGCTGGCACACTTTCTCCTTCCTAGACAGAGTGGAAAAGCTTTTCCCTGCCGTGTAGGCGACAAGAGACGCATTAGACGGGCATCCGGAGCTGTCCGAAGGTAAGCGCCTGTTCCCGGCCTCTTTCGGCACAAGCCCCCGCTCCGGAGCGCACCGCGGCCGGCCGGAGGCTCTCTGCCGGCGAAGGTGCCTCGTCTCCGGCAAGGAAGCCTCAGCCGCTTCTCCTGCACACGGAGAGCGTGCTAGCTGCTGAAACGTGAAGAAAGAAGCTGCAGAACACTGGCACTGAGCGTGCAGCTTTCCAGCGGAGAGAAAAAGCTACTTGAACACTCTGCAAGCCTTTCCACTCCCAAAAACATGCACATGGAAGGAGCTGCTGCAAAAGCGATGCTGTGCTCGCTGCTGCTCCTCCTGAAGCTCTGGCTGCTAAATCTGAGGCTTTCCTTCCAATTTCAAGCTGCAAAGCACTTGCTGAATTGCAGGGAAAGTCCGGGAGGCATTTGCTGTGCTGGCACACTTTCTCCTTCCTAGACAGAGTGGAAAAGCTTTTCCCTGCCGTGTAGGCGACAAGAGACGCATTAGACGGGCATCCGGAGCTGTCCGAAGGTAAGCGCCTGTTGCCGGCCTCTTTCGGCACAAGCCCCCGCTCCGGAGCGCACCGCGGCCGGCCGGAGGCTCTCTGCCGGCGAAGGTGCCTCGTCTCCGGCAAGGAAGCCTCAGCCGCTTCTCCTGCACACGGAGAGCGTGCTAGCTGCTGAAACGTGAAGAAAGAAGCTGCAGAACACTGGCACTGAGCGTGCAGCTTTCCAGCGGAGAGAAAAAGCTACTTGAACACTCTGCAAGCCTTTCCACTCCCAAAAACATGCACATGGAAGGAGCTGCTGCAAAAGCGATGCTGTGCTCGCTGCTGCTGCTCCTGAAGCTCTGGCTGCTAAATCTGAGGCTTTCCTTCCAATTTCAAGCTGCAAAGCACTTGCTGAATTGCAGGGAAAGTCCGGGAGGCATTTGCTGTGCTGGCACACTTTCTCCTTCCTAGACAGAGTGGAAAAGCTTTTCCCTGCCGTGTAGGCGACAAGAGACGCATTAGACGGGCATCCGGAGCTGTCCGAAGGTAAGCGCCTGTTCCCGGCCTCTTTCGGCACAAGCCCCCGCTCCGGAGCGCACCGCGGCCGGCCGGAGGCTCTCTGCCGGCGAAGGTGCCTCGTCTCCGGCAAGGAAGCCTCAGCCGCTTCTCCTGCACACGGAGAGCGTGCTAGCTGCTGAAACGTGAAGAAAGAAGCTGCAGAACACTGGCACTGAGCGTGCAGCTTTCCAGCGGAGAGAAAAAGCTACTTGAACACTCTGCAAGCCTTTCCACTCCCAAAAACATGCACATGGAAGGAGCTGCTGCAAAAGCGATGCTGTGCTCGCTGCTGCTCCTCCTGAAGCTCTGGCTGCTAAATCTGAGGCTTTCCTTCCAATTTCAAGCTGCAAAGCACTTGCTGAATTGCAGGGAAAGTCCGGGAGGCATTTGCTGTGCTGGCACACTTTCTCCTTCCTAGACAGAGTGGAAAAGCTTTTCCCTGCCGTGTAGGCGACAAGAGACGCATTAGACGGGCATCCGGAGCTGTCCGAAGGTAAGCGCCTGTTCCCGGCCTCTTTCGGCACAAGCCCCCGCTCCGGAGCGCACCGCGGCCGGCCGGAGGCTCTCTGCCGGCGAAGGTGCCGCTTCTCCGGCAAGGAAGCCTCAGCCGCTTCTCCTGCACACGGAGAGCGTGCTAGCTGCTGAAACGTGAAGAAAGAAGCTGCAGAACACTGGCACTGAGCGTGCAGCTTTCCAGCGGAGAGAAAAAGCTACTTGAACACTCTGCAAGCCTTTCCACTCCCAAAAACATGCACATGGAAGGAGCTGCTGCAAAAGCGATGCTGTGCTCGCTGCTGCTCCTCCTGAAGCTCTGGCTGCTAAATCTGAGGCTTTCCTTCCAATTTCAAGCTGCAAAGCACTTGCTGAATTGCAGGGAAAGTCCGGGATGCATTTGCTCTGCTGGCACACTTTCTCCTTCCTAGACAGAGTGGAAAAGCTTTTCCCTGCCGTGTAGGCGACAAGAGACGCATTAGACGGGCATCCGGAGCTGTCCGAAGGTAAGCGCCTGTTCCCGGCCTCTTTCGGCACAAGCCCCCGCTCCGGAGCGCACCGCGGCCGGCCGGAGGCTCTCTGCCGGCGAAGGTGCCTCGTCTCCGGCAAGGAAGCCTCAGCCGCTTCTCCTGCACACGGAGAGCGTGCTAGCTGCTGAAACGTGAAGAAAGAAGCTGCAGAACACTGGCACTGAGCGTGCAGCTTTCCAGCGGAGAGAAAAAGCTACTTGAACACTCTGCAAGCCTTTCCACTCCCAAAAACATGCACATGGAAGGAGCTGCTGCAAAAGCGATGCTGTGCTCGCTGCTGCTCCTCCTGAAGCTCTGGCTGCTAAATCTGAGGCTTTCCTTCCAATTTCAAGCTGCAAAGCACTTGCTGAATTGCAGGGAAAGTCCGGGATGCATTTGCTCTGCTGGCACACTTTCTCCTTCCTAGACAGAGTGGAAAAGCTTTTCCCTGCCGTGTAGGCGACAAGAGACGCATTAGACGGGCATCCGGAGCTGTCCGAAGGTAAGCGCCTGTTCCCGGCCTCTTTCGGCACAAGCCCCCGCTCCGGAGCGCACCGCGGCCGGCCGGAGGCTCTCTGCCGGCGAAGGTGCCTCGTCTCCGGCAAGGAAGCCTCAGCCGCTTCTCCTGCACACGGAGAGCGTGCTAGCTGCTGAAACGTGAAGAAAGAAGCTGCAGAACACTGGCACTGAGCGTGCAGCTTTCCAGCGGAGAGAAAAAGCTACTTGAACACTCTGCAAGCCTTTCCACTCCCAAAAACATGCACATGGAAGGAGCTGCTGCAAAAGCGATGCTGTGCTCGCGGCTGCTCCTCCTGAAGCTCTGGCTGCTAAATCTGAGGCTTTCCTTCCAATTTCAAGCTGCAAAGCACTTGCTGAATTGCAGGGAAAGTCCGGGAGGCATTTGCTGTGCTGGCACACTTTCTCCTTCCTAGACAGAGTGGAAAAGCTTTTCCCTGCCGTGTAGGCGACAAGAGACGCATTAGACGGGCATCCGGAGCTGTCCGAAGGTAAGCGCCTGTTGCCGGCCTCTTTCGGCACAAGCCCCCGCTCCGGAGCGCACCGCGGCCGGCCGGAGGCTCTCTGCCGGCGAAGGTGCCTCGTCTCCGGCAAGGAAGCCTCAGCCGCTTCTCCTGCACACGGAGAGCGTGCTAGCTGCTGAAACGTGAAGAAAGAAGCTGCAGAACACTGGCACTGAGCGTGCAGCTTTCCAGCGGAGAGAAAAAGCTACTTGAACACTCTGCAAGCCTTTCCACTCCCAAAAACATGCACATGGAAGGAGCTGCTGCAAAAGCGATGCTGTGCTCGCTGCTGCTGCTCCTGAAGCTCTGGCTGCTAAATCTGAGGCTTTCCTTCCAATTTCAAGCTGCAAAGCACTTGCTGAATTGCAGGGAAAGTCCGGGAGGCATTTGCTCTGCTGGCACACTTTCTCCTTCCTAGACAGAGTGGAAAAGCTTTTCCCTGCCGTGTAGGCGACAAGAGACGCATTAGACGGGCATCCGGAGCTGTCCGAAGGTAAGCGCCTGTTCCCGGCCTCTTTCGGCACAAGCCCCCGCTCCGGAGCGCACCGCGGCCGGCCGGAGGCTCTCTGCCGGCGAAGGTGCCTCGTCTCCGGCAAGGAAGCCTCAGCCGCTTCTCCTGCACACGGAGAGCGTGCTAGCTGCTGAAACGTGAAGAAAGAAGCTGCAGAACACTGGCACTGAGCGTGCAGCTTTCCAGCGGAGAGAAAAAGCTACTTGAACACTCTGCAAGCCTTTCCACTCCCAAAAACATGCACATGGAAGGAGCTGCTGCAAAAGCGATGCTGTGCTCGCGGCTGCTCCTCCTGAAGCTCTGGCTGCTAAATCTGAGGCTTTCCTTCCAATTTCAAGCTGCAAAGCACTTGCTGAATTGCAGGGAAAGTCCGGGAGGCATTTGCTCTGCTGGCACACTTTCTCCTTCCTAGACAGAGTGGAAAAGCTTTTCCCTGCCGTGTAGGCGACAAGAGACGCATTAGACGGGCATCCGGAGCTGTCCGAAGGTAAGCGCCTGTTCCCGGCCTCTTTCGGCACAAGCCCCCGCTCCGGAGCGCACCGCGGCCGGCCGGAGGCTCTCTGCCGGCGAAGGTGCCTCGTCTCCGGCAAGGAAGCCTCAGCCGCTTCTCCTGCACACGGAGAGCGTGCTAGCTGCTGAAACGTGAAGAAAGAAGCTGCAGAACACTGGCACTGAGCGTGCAGCTTTCCAGCGGAGAGAAAAAGCTACTTGAACACTCTGCAAGCCTTTCCACTCCCAAAAACATGCACATGGAAGGAGCTGCTGCAAAAGCGATGCTGTGCTCGCTGCTGCTCCTCCTGAAGCTCTGGCTGCTAAATCTGAGGCTTTCCTTCCAATTTCAAGCTGCAAAGCACTTGCTGAATTGCAGGGAAAGTCCGGGAGGCATTTGCTGTGCTGGCACACTTTCTCCTTCCTAGACAGAGTGGAAAAGCTTTTCCCTGCCGTGTAGGCGACAAGAGACGCATTAGACGGGCATCCGGAGCTGTCCGAAGGTAAGCGCCTGTTGCCGGCCTCTTTCGCACAAGCCCCCGCTCCGGAGCGCACCGCGGCCGGCCGGAGGCTCTCTGCCGGCGAAGGTGCCTCGTCTCCGGCAAGGAAGCCTCAGCCGCTTCTCCTGCACACGGAGAGCGTGCTAGCTGCTGAAACGTGAAGAAAGAAGCTGCAGAACACTGGCACTGAGCCTGCAGCTTTCAGCGGAGAGAAAAAGCTACTTGAACACTCTGCAAGCCTTTCCACTCCCAAAAACATGCACATGGAAGGAGCTGCTGCAAAAGCGATGCTGTGCTCGCTGCTGCTGCTCCTGAAGCTCTGGCTGCTAAATCTGAGGCTTTCCTTCCAATTTCAAGCTGCAAAGCACTTGCTGAATTGCAGGGAAAGTCCGGGATGCATTTGCTGTGCTGGCACACTTTCTCCTTCCTAGACAGAGTGGAAAAGCTTTTCCCTGCCGTGTAGGCGACAAGAGACGCATTAGACGGGCATCCGGAGCTGTCCGAAGGTAAGCGCCTGTTCCCGGCCTCTTTCGGCACAAGCCCCCGCTCCGGAGCGCACCGCGGCCGGCCGGAGGCTCTCTGCCGGCGAAGGTGCCTCGTCTCCGGCAAGGAAGCCTCAGCCGCTTCTCCTGCACACGGAGAGCGTGCTAGCTGCTGAAACGTGAAGAAAGAAGCTGCAGAACACTGGCACTGAGCGTGCAGCTTTCCAGCGGAGAGAAAAAGCTACTTGAACACTCTGCAAGCCTTTCCACTCCCAAAAACATGCACATGGAAGGAGCTGCTGCAAAAGCGATGCTGTGCTCGCTGCTGCTGCTCCTGAAGCTCTGGCTGCTAAATCTGAGGCTTTCCTTCCAATTTCAAGCTGCAAAGCACTTGCTGAATTGCAGGGAAAGTCCGGGAGGCATTTGCTGTGCTGGCACACTTTCTCCTTCCTAGACAGAGTGGAAAAGCTTTTCCCTGCCGTGTAGGCGACAAGAGACGCATTAGACGGGCATCCGGAGCTGTCCGAAGGTAAGCGCCTGTTCCCGGCCTCTTTCGGCACAAGCCCCCGCTCCGGAGCGCACCGCGGCCGGCCGGAGGCTCTCTGCCGGCGAAGGTGCCTCGTCTCCGGCAAGGAAGCCTCAGCCGCTTCTCCTGCACACGGAGAGCGTGCTAGCTGCTGAAACGTGAAGAAAGAAGCTGCAGAACACTGGCACTGAGCCTGCAGCTTTCCAGCGGAGAGAAAAAGCTACTTGAACACTCTGCAAGCCTTTCCACTCCCAAAAACATGCACATGGAAGGAGCTGCTGCAAAAGCGATGCTGTGCTCGCTGCTGCTGCTCCTGAAGCTCTGGCTGCTAAATCTGAGGCTTTCCTTCCAATTTCAAGCTGCAAAGCACTTGCTGAATTGCAGGGAAAGTCCGGGAGGCATTTGCTCTGCTGGCACACTTTCTCCTTCCTAGACAGAGTGGAAAAGCTTTTCCCTGCCGTGTAGGCGACAAGAGACGCATTAGACGGGCATCCGGAGCTGTCCGAAGGTAAGCGCCTGTTCCCGGCCTCTTTCGGCACAAGCCCCCGCTCCGGAGCGCACCGCGGCCGGCCGGAGGCTCTCTGCCGGCGAAGGTGCCTCGTCTCCGGCAAGGAAGCCTCAGCCGCTTCTCCTGCACACGGAGAGCGTGCTAGCTGCTGAAACGTGAAGAAAGAAGCTGCAGAACACTGGCACTGAGCGTGCAGCTTTCCAGCGGAGAGAAAAAGCTACTTGAACACTCTGCAAGCCTTTCCACTCCCAAAAACATGCACATGGAAGGAGCTGCTGCAAAAGCGATGCTGTGCTCGCGGCTGCTCCTCCTGAAGCTCTGGCTGCTAAATCTGAGGCTTTCCTTCCAATTTCAAGCTGCAAAGCACTTGCTGAATTGCAGGGAAAGTCCGGGAGGCATTTGCTCTGCTGGCACACTTTCTCCTTCCTAGACAGAGTGGAAAAGCTTTTCCCTGCCGTGTAGGCGACAAGAGACGCATTAGACGGGCATCCGGAGCTGTCCGAAGGTAAGCGCCTGTTCCCGGCCTCTTTCGGCACAAGCCCCCGCTCCGGAGCGCACCGCGGCCGGCCGGAGGCTCTCTGCCGGCGAAGGTGCCTCGTCTCCGGCAAGGAAGCCTCAGCCGCTTCTCCTGCACACGGAGAGCGTGCTAGCTGCTGAAACGTGAAGAAAGAAGCTGCAGAACACTGCACTGAGCCTGCAGCTTTCCAGCGGAGAGAAAAAGCTACTTGAACACTCTGCAAGCCTTTCCACTCCCAAAAACATGCACATGGAAGGAGCTGCTGCAAAAGCGATGCTGTGCTCGCTGCTGCTCCTCCTGAAGCTCTGGCTGCTAAATCTGAGGCTTTCCTTCCAATTTCAAGCTGCAAAGCACTTGCTGAATTGCAGGGAAAGTCCGGGAGGCATTTGCTGTGCTGGCACACTTTCTCCTTCCTAGACAGAGTGGAAAAGCTTTTCCCTGCCGTGTAGGCGACAAGAGACGCATTAGACGGGCATCCGGAGCTGTCCGAAGGTAAGCGCCTGTTGCCCGGCCTCTTTCGGCACAAGCCCCCGCTCCGGAGCGCACCGCGGCCGGCCGGAGGCTCTCTGCCGGCGAAGGTGCCTCGTCTCCGGCAAGGAAGCCTCAGCCGCTTCTCCTGCACACGGAGAGCGTGCTAGCTGCTGAAACGTGAAGAAAGAAGCTGCAGAACACTGGCACTGAGCGTGCAGCTTTCCAGCGGAGAGAAAAAGCTACTTGAACACTCTGCAAGCCTTTCCACTCCCAAAAACATGCACATGGAAGGAGCTGCTGCAAAAGCGATGCTGTGCTCGCTGCTGCTGCTCCTGAAGCTCTGGCTGCTAAATCTGAGGCTTTCCTTCCAATTTCAAGCTGCAAAGCACTTGCTGAATTGCAGGGAAAGTCCGGGATGCATTTGCTGTGCTGGCACACTTTCTCCTTCCTAGACAGAGTGGAAAAGCTTTTCCCTGCCGTGTAGGCGACAAGAGACGCATTAGACGGGCATCCGGAGCTGTCCGAAGGTAAGCGCCTGTTCCCGGCCTCTTTCGGCACAAGCCCCCGCTCCGGAGCGCACCGCGGCCGGCCGGAGGCTCTCTGCCGGCGAAGGTGCCTCGTCTCCGGCAAGGAAGCCTCAGCCGCTTCTCCTGCACACGGAGAGCGTGCTAGCTGCTGAAACGTGAAGAAAGAAGCTGCAGAACACTGGCACTGAGCGTGCAGCTTTCCAGCGGAGAGAAAAAGCTACTTGAACACTCTGCAAGCCTTTCCACTCCCAAAAACATGCACATGGAAGGAGCTGCTGCAAAAGCGATGCTGTGCTCGCTGCTGCTGCTCCTGAAGCTCTGGCTGCTAAATCTGAGGCTTTCCTTCCAATTTCAAGCTGCAAAGCACTTGCTGAATTGCAGGGAAAGTCCGGGAGGCATTTGCTGTGCTGGCACACTTTCTCCTTCCTAGACAGAGTGGAAAAGCTTTTCCCTGCCGTGTAGGCGACAAGAGACGCATTAGACGGGCATCCGGAGCTGTCCGAAGGTAAGCGCCTGTTGCCGGCCTCTTTCGGCACAAGCCCCCGCTCCGGAGCGCACCGCGGCCGGCCGGAGGCTCTCTGCCGGCGAAGGTGCCTCGTCTCCGGCAAGGAAGCCTCAGCCGCTTCTCCTGCACACGGAGAGCGTGCTAGCTGCTGAAACGTGAAGAAAGAAGCTGCAGAACACTGGCACTGAGCCTGCAGCTTTCCAGCGGAGAGAAAAAGCTACTTGAACACTCTGCAAGCCTTTCCACTCCCAAAAACATGCACATGGAAGGAGCTGCTGCAAAAGCGATGCTGTGCTCGCTGCTGCTGCTCCTGAAGCTCTGGCTGCTAAATCTGAGGCTTTCCTTCCAATTTCAAGCTGCAAAGCACTTGCTGAATTGCAGGGAAAGTCCGGGAGGCATTTGCTGTGCTGGCACACTTTCTCCTTCCTAGACAGAGTGGAAAAGCTTTTCCCTGCCGTGTAGGCGACAAGAGACGCATTAGACGGGCATCCGGAGCTGTCCGAAGGTAAGCGCCTGTTGCCGGCCTCTTTCGGCACAAGCCCCCGCTCCGGAGCGCACCGCGGCCGGCCGGAGGCTCTCTGCCGGCGAAGGTGCCTCGTCTCCGGCAAGGAAGCCTCAGCCGCTTCTCCTGCACACGGAGAGCGTGCTAGCTGCTGAAACGTGAAGAAAGAAGCTGCAGAACACTGGCACTGAGCGTGCAGCTTTCCAGCGGAGAGAAAAAGCTACTTGAACACTCTGCAAGCCTTTCCACTCCCAAAAACATGCACATGGAAGGAGCTGCTGCAAAAGCGATGCTGTGCTCGCTGCTGCTCCTCCTGAAGCTCTGGCTGCTAAATCTGAGGCTTTCCTTCCAATTTCAAGCTGCAAAGCACTTGCTGAATTGCAGGGAAAGTCCGGGAGGCATTTGCTCTGCTGGCACACTTTCTCCTTCCTAGACAGAGTGGAAAAGCTTTTCCCTGCCGTGTAGGCGACAAGAGACGCATTAGACGGGCATCCGGAGCTGTCCGAAGGTAAGCGCCTGTTGCCGGCCTCTTTCGGCACAAGCCCCCGCTCCGGAGCGCACCGCGGCCGGCCGGAGGCTCTCTGCCGGCGAAGGTGCCTCGTCTCCGGCAAGGAAGCCTCAGCCGCTTCTCCTGCACACGGAGAGCGTGCTAGCTGCTGAAACGTGAAGAAAGAAGCTGCAGAACACTGGCACTGAGCCTGCAGCTTTCCAGCGGAGAGAAAAAGCTACTTGAACACTCTGCAAGCCTTTCCACTCCCAAAAACATGCACATGGAAGGAGCTGCTGCAAAAGCGATGCTGTGCTCGCTGCTGCTGCTCCTGAAGCTCTGGCTGCTAAATCTGAGGCTTTCCTTCCAATTTCAAGCTGCAAAGCACTTGCTGAATTGCAGGGAAAGTCCGGGATGGCATTTGCTGTGCTGGCACACTTTCTCCTTCCTAGACAGAGTGGAAAAGCTTTTCCCTGCCGTGTAGGCGACAAGAGACGCATTAGACGGGCATCCGGAGCTGTCCGAAGGTAAGCGCCTGTTCCCGGCCTCTTTCGGCACAAGCCCCCGCTCCGGAGCGCACCGCGGCCGGCCAGAGGCTCTCTGCCGGCGAAGGTGCCGCTTCTCCGGCAAGGAAGCCTCAGCCGCTTCTCCTGCACACGGAGAGCGTGCTAGCTGCTGAAACGTGAAGAAAGAAGCTGCAGAACACTGGCACTGAGCGTGCAGCTTTCCAGCGGAGAGAAAAAGCTACTTGAACACTCTGCAAGCCTTTCCACTCCCAAAAACATGCACATGGAAGGAGCTGCTGCAAAAGCGATGCTGTGCTCGCTGCTGCTCCTCCTGAAGCTCTGGCTGCTAAATCTGAGGCTTTCCTTCCAATTTCAAGCTGCAAAGCACTTGCTGAATTGCCGGGAAAGTCCGGGAGGCATTTGCTGTGCTGGCACACTTTCTCCTTCCTAGACAGAGTGGAAAAGCTTTTCCCTGCCGTGTAGGCGACAAGAGACGCATTAGACGGGCATCCGGAGCTGTCCGAAGGTAAGCGCCTGTTCCGGCCTCTTTCGGCACAA
>NW_028167558.1:0-61051 GCF_963513975.1 Fringilla coelebs
TTCCTTGCCGGAGACGAGGCACCTTCGCCGGCAGAGAGCCTCCGGCCGGCCGCGGTGCGCTCCGGAGCGGGGGCTTGTGCCGAAAGAGGCCGGGAACAGGCGCTTACCTTCGGACAGCTCCGGATGCCCGTCTAATGCGTCTCTTGTCGCCTACACGGCAGGGAAAAGCTTTTCCACTCTGTCTAGGAAGGAGAAAGTGTGCCAGCACAGCAAATGCCTCCCGGACTTTCCCTGCAATTCAGCAAGTGCTTTGCAGCTTGAAATTGGAAGGAAAGCCTCAGATTTAGCAGCCAGAGCTTCAGGAGGAGCAGCAGCGAGCACAGCATCGCTTTTGCAGCAGCTCCTTCCATGTGCATGTTTTTGGGAGTGGAAAGGCTTGCAGAGTGTTCAAGTAGCTTTTTCTCTCCGCTGGAAAGCTGCACGCTCAGTGCCAGTGTTCTGCAGCTTCTTTCTTCACGTTTCAGCAGCTAGCACGCTCTCCGTGTGCAGGAGAAGCGGCTGAGGCTTCCTTGCCGGAGACGAGGCACCTTCGCCGGCAGAGAGCCTCTGGCCGGCCGCGGTGCGCTCCGGAGCGGGGGCTTGTGCCGAAAGAGGCCGGCAACAGGCGCTTACCTTCGGACAGCTCCGGATGCCCGTCTAATGCGTCTCTTGTCGCCTACACGGCAGGGAAAAGCTTTTCCACTCTGTCTAGGAAGGAGAAAGTGTGCCAGCAGAGCAAATGCCTCCCGGACTTTCCCTGCAATTCAGCAAGTGCTTTGCAGCTTGAAATTGGAAGGAAAGCCTCAGATTTAGCAGCCAGAGCTTCAGGAGGAGCAGCAGCGAGCACAGCATCGCTTTTGCAGCAGCTCCTTCCATGTGCATGTTTTTGGGAGTGGAAAGGCTTGCAGAGTGTTCAAGTAGCTTTTTCTCTCCGCTGGAAAGCTGCAGGCTCAGTGCCAGTGTTCTGCAGCTTCTTTCTTCACGTTTCAGCAGCTAGCACGCTCTCCGTGTGCAGGAGAAGCGGCTGAGGCTTCCTTGCCGGAGACGAGGCACCTTCGCCGGCAGAGAGCCTCCGGCCGGCCGCGGTGCGCTCCGGAGCGGGGGCTTGTGCCGAAAGAGGCCGGGAACAGGCGCTTACCTTCGGACAGCTCCGGATGCCCGTCTAATGCGTCTCTTGTCGCCTACACGGCAGGGAAAAGCTTTTCCACTCTGTCTAGGAAGGAGAAAGTGTGCCAGCACAGCAAATGCCTCCCGGACTTTCCCTGCAATTCAGCAAGTGCTTTGCAGCTTGAAATTGGAAGGAAAGCCTCAGATTTAGCAGCCAGAGCTTCAGGAGGAGCAGCAGCGAGCACAGCATCGCTTTTGCAGCAGCTCCTTCCATGTGCATGTTTTTGGGAGTGGAAAGGCTTGCAGAGTGTTCAAGTAGCTTTTTCTCTCCGCTGGAAAGCTGCAGGCTCAGTGCCAGTGTTCTGCAGCTTCTTTCTTCACGTTTCAGCAGCTAGCACGCTCTCCGTGTGCAGGAGAAGCGGCTGAGGCTTCCTTGCCGGAGACGAGGCACCTTCGCCGGCAGAGAGCCTCCGGCCGGCCGCGGTGCGCTCCGGAGCGGGGGCTTGTGCCGAAAGAGGCCGGGAACAGGCGCTTACCTTCGGACAGCTCCGGATGCCCGTCTAATGCGTCTCTTGTCGCCTACACGGCAGGGAAAAGCTTTTCCACTCTGTCTAGGAAGGAGAAAGTGTGCCAGCACAGCAAATGCCTCCCGGACTTTCCCTGCAATTCAGCAAGTGCTTTGCAGCTTGAAATTGGAAGGAAAGCCTCCGATTTAGCAGCCAGAGCTTCAGGAGGAGCAGCAGCGAGCACAGCATCGCTTTTGCAGCAGCTCCTTCCATGTGCATGTTTTTGGGAGTGGAAAGGCTTGCAGAGTGTTCAAGTAGCTTTTTCTCTCCGCTGGAAAGCTGCAGGCTCAGTGCCAGTGTTCTGCAGCTTCTTTCTTCACGTTTCAGCAGCTAGCACGCTCTCCGTGTGCAGGAGAAGCGGCTGAGGCTTCCTTGCCGGAGACGAGGCACCTTCGCCGGCAGAGAGCCTCCGGCCGGCCGCGGTGCGCTCCGGAGCGGGGGCTTGTGCCGAAAGAGGCCGGGAACAGGCGCTTACCTTCGGACAGCTCCGGATGCCCGTCTAATGCGTCTCTTGTCGCCTACACGGCAGGGAAAAGCTTTTCCACTCTGTCTAGGAAGGAGAAAGTGTGCCAGCACAGCAAATGCCTCCCGGACTTTCCCTGCAATTCAGCAAGTGCTTTGCAGCTTGAAATTGGAAGGAAAGCCTCAGATTTAGCAGCCAGAGCTTCAGGAGGAGCAGCAGCGAGCACAGCATCGCTTTTGCAGCAGCTCCTTCCATGTGCATGTTTTTGGGAGTGGAAAGGCTTGCAGAGTGTTCAAGTAGCTTTTTCTCTCCGCTGGAAAGCTGCAGGCTCAGTGCCAGTGTTCTGCAGCTTCTTTCTTCACGTTTCAGCAGCTAGCACGCTCTCCGTGTGCAGGAGAAGCGGCTGAGGCTTCCTTGCCGGAGAAGCGGCACCTTCGCCGGCAGAGAGCATCCTGCCGGCCGCGGTGCGCTCCGGAGCGGGGGCTTGTGCCGAAAGAGGCCGGGAACAGGCGCTTACCTTCGGACAGCTCCGGATGCCCGTCTAATGCGTCTCTTGTCGCCTACACGGCAGGGAAAAGCTTTTCCACTCTGTCTAGGAAGGAGAAAGTGTGCCAGCAGAGCAAATGCCTCCCGGACTTTCCCTGCAATTCAGCAAGTGCTTTGCAGCTTGAAATTGGAAGGAAAGCCTCAGATTTAGCAGCCAGAGCTTCAGGAGGAGCAGCAGCGAGCACAGCATCGCTTTTGCAGCAGCTCCTTCCATGTGCATGTTTTTGGGAGTGGAAAGGCTTGCAGAGTGTTCAAGTAGCTTTTTCTCTCCGCTGGAAAGCTGCACGCTCAGTGCCAGTGTTCTGCAGCTTCTTTCTTCACGTTTCAGCAGCTAGCACGCTCTCCGTGTGCAGGAGAAGCGGCTGAGGCTTCCTTGCCGGAGACGAGGCACCTTCGCCGGCAGAGAGCCTCCGGCCGGCCGCGGTGCGCTCCGGAGCGGGGGCTTGTGCCGAAAGAGGCCGGGAACAGGCGCTTACCTTCGGACAGCTCCGGATGCCCGTCTAATGCGTCTCTTGTCGCCTACACGGCAGGGAAAAGCTTTTCCACTCTGTCTAGGAAGGAGAAAGTGTGCCAGCACAGCAAATGCCTCCCGGACTTTCCCTGCAATTCAGCAAGTGCTTTGCAGCTTGAAATTGGAAGGAAAGCCTCAGATTTAGCAGCCAGAGCTTCAGGAGGAGCAGCAGCGAGCACAGCATCGCTTTTGCAGCAGCTCCTTCCATGTGCATGTTTTTGGGAGTGGAAAGGCTTGCAGAGTGTTCAAGTAGCTTTTTCTCTCCGCTGGAAAGCTGCAGGCTCAGTGCCAGTGTTCTGCAGCTTCTTTCTTCACGTTTCAGCAGCTAGCACGCTCTCCGTGTGCAGGAGAAGCGGCTGAGGCTTCCTTGCCGGAGACGAGGCACCTTCGCCGGCAGAGAGCCTCCGGCCGGCCGCGGTGCGCTCCGGAGCGGGGGCTTGTGCCGAAAGAGGCCGGGAACAGGCGCTTACCTTCGGACAGCTCCGGATGCCCGTCTAATGCGTCTCTTGTCGCCTACACGGCAGGGAAAAGCTTTTCCACTCTGTCTAGGAAGGAGAAAGTGTGCCAGCACAGCAAATGCCTCCCGGACTTTCCCTGCAATTCAGCAAGTGCTTTGCAGCTTGAAATTGGAAGGAAAGCCTCAGATTTAGCAGCCAGAGCTTCAGGAGGAGCAGCAGCGAGCACAGCATCGCTTTTGCAGCAGCTCCTTCCATGTGCATGTTTTTGGGAGTGGAAAGGCTTGCAGAGTGTTCAAGTAGCTTTTTCTCTCCGCTGGAAAGCTGCAGGCTCAGTGCCAGTGTTCTGCAGCTTCTTTCTTCACGTTTCAGCAGCTAGCACGCTCTCCGTGTGCAGGAGAAGCGGCTGAGGCTTCCTTGCCGGAGACGAGGCACCTTCGCCGGCAGAGAGCCTCCGGCCGGCCGCGGTGCGCTCCGGAGCGGGGGCTTGTGCCGAAAGAGGCCGGGAACAGGCGCTTACCTTCGGACAGCTCCGGATGCCCGTCTAATGCGTCTCTTGTCGCCTACACGGCAGGGAAAAGCTTTTCCACTCTGTCTAGGAAGGAGAAAGTGTGCCAGCAGAGCAAATGCATCCCGGACTTTCCCTGCAATTCAGCAAGTGCTTTGCAGCTTGAAATTGGAAGGAAAGCCTCAGATTTAGCAGCCAGAGCTTCAGGAGGAGCAGCAGCGAGCACAGCATCGCTTTTGCAGCAGCTCCTTCCATGTGCATGTTTTTGGGAGTGGAAAGGCTTGCAGAGTGTTCAAGTAGCTTTTTCTCTCCGCTGGAAAGCTGCACGCTCAGTGCCAGTGTTCTGCAGCTTCTTTCTTCACGTTTCAGCAGCTAGCACGCTCTCCGTGTGCAGGAGAAGCGGCTGAGGCTTCCTTGCCGGAGAAGCGGCACCTTCGCCGGCAGAGAGCATCCTGCCGGCCGCGGTGCGCTCCGGAGCGGGGGCTTGTGCCGAAAGAGGCCGGGAACAGGCGCTTACCTTCGGACAGCTCCGGATGCCCGTCTAATGCGTCTCTTGTCGCCTACACGGCAGGGAAAAGCTTTTCCACTCTGTCTAGGAAGGAGAAAGTGTGCCAGCACAGCAAATGCCTCCCGGACTTTCCCTGCAATTCAGCAAGTGCTTTGCAGCTTGAAATTGGAAGGAAAGCCTCAGATTTAGCAGCCAGAGCTTCAGGAGGAGCAGCAGCGAGCACAGCATCGCTTTTGCAGCAGCTCCTTCCATGTGCATGTTTTTGGGAGTGGAAAGGCTTGCAGAGTGTTCAAGTAGCTTTTTCTCTCCGCTGGAAAGCTGCAGGCTCAGTGCCAGTGTTCTGCAGCTTCTTTCTTCACGTTTCAGCAGCTAGCACGCTCTCCGTGTGCAGGAGAAGCGGCTGAGGCTTCCTTGCCGGAGACGAGGCACCTTCGCCGGCAGAGAGCCTCCGGCCGGCCGCGGTGCGCTCCGGAGCGGGGGCTTGTGCCGAAAGAGGCCGGGAACAGGCGCTTACCTTCGCACAGCTCCGGATGCCCGTCTAATGCGTCTCTTGTCGCCTACACGGCAGGGAAAAGCTTTTCCACTCTGTCTAGGAAGGAGAAAGTGTGCCAGCACAGCAAATGCCTCCCGGACTTTCCCTGCAATTCAGCAAGTGCTTTGCAGCTTGAAATTGGAAGGAAAGCCTCAGATTTAGCAGCCAGAGCTTCAGGAGGAGCAGCAGCGAGCACAGCATCGGTTTTGCAGCAGCTCCTTCCATGTGCATGTTTTTGGGAGTGGAAAGGCTTGCAGAGTGTTCAAGTAGCTTTTTCTCTCCGCTGGAAAGCTGCACGCTCAGTGCCAGTGTTCTGCAGCTTCTTTCTTCACGTTTCAGCAGCTAGCACGCTCTCCGTGTGCAGGAGAAGCGGCTGAGGCTTCCTTGCCGGAGACGAGGCACCTTCGCCGGCAGAGAGCCTCCGGCCGGCCGCGGTGCGCTCCGGAGCGGGGGCTTGTGCCGAAAGAGGCCGGGAACAGGCGCTTACCTTCGGACAGCTCCGGATGCCCGTCTAATGCGTCTCTTGTCGCCTACACGGCAGGGAAAAGCTTTTCCACTCTGTCTAGGAAGGAGAAAGTGTGCCAGCACAGCAAATGCCTCCCGGACTTTCCCTGCAATTCAGCAAGTGCTTTGCAGCTTGAAATTGGAAGGAAAGCCTCAGATTTAGCAGCCAGAGCTTCAGGAGGAGCAGCAGCGAGCACAGCATCGCTTTTGCAGCAGCTCCTTCCATGTGCATGTTTTTGGGAGTGGAAAGGCTTGCAGAGTGTTCAAGTAGCTTTTTCTCTCCGCTGGAAAGCTGCACGCTCAGTGCCAGTGTTCTGCAGCTTCTTTCTTCACGTTTCAGCAGCTAGCACGCTCTCCGTGTGCAGGAGAAGCGGCTGAGGCTTCCTTGCCGGAGACGAGGCACCTTCGCCGGCAGAGAGCCTCCGGCCGGCCGCGGTGCGCTCCGGAGCGGGGGCTTGTGCCGAAAGAGGCCGGCAACAGGCGCTTACCTTCGGACAGCTCCGGATGCCCGTCTAATGCGTCTCTTGTCGCCTACACGGCAGGGAAAAGCTTTTCCACTCTGTCTAGGAAGGAGAAAGTGTGCCAGCAGAGCAAATGCATCCCGGACTTTCCCTGCAATTCAGCAAGTGCTTTGCAGCTTGAAATTGGAAGGAAAGCCTCAGATTTAGCAGCCAGAGCTTCAGGAGGAGCAGCAGCGAGCACAGCATCGCTTTTGCAGCAGCTCCTTCCATGTGCATGTTTTTGGGAGTGGAAAGGCTTGCAGAGTGTTCAAGTAGCTTTTTCTCTCCGCTGGAAAGCTGCACGCTCAGTGCCAGTGTTCTGCAGCTTCTTTCTTCACGTTTCAGCAGCTAGCACGCTCTCCGTGTGCAGGAGAAGCGGCTGAGGCTTCCTTGCCGGAGAAGCGGCACCTTCGCCGGCAGAGAGCATCCGGCCGGCCGCGGTGCGCTCCGGAGCGGGGGCTTGTGCCGAAAGAGGCCGGGAACAGGCGCTTACCTTCGGACAGCTCCGGATGCCCGTCTAATGCGTCTCTTGTCGCCTACACGGCAGGGAAAAGCTTTTCCACTCTGTCTAGGAAGGAGAAAGTGTGCCAGCAGAGCAAATGCCTCCCGGACTTTCCCTGCAATTCAGCAAGTGCTTTGCAGCTTGAAATTGGAAGGAAAGCCTCAGATTTAGCAGCCAGAGCTTCAGGAGGAGCAGCAGCGAGCACAGCATCGCTTTTGCAGCAGCTCCTTCCATGTGCATGTTTTTGGGAGTGGAAAGGCTTGCAGAGTGTTCAAGTAGCTTTTTCTCTCCGCTGGAAAGCTGCACGCTCAGTGCCAGTGTTCTGCAGCTTCTTTCTTCACGTTTCAGCAGCTAGCACGCTCTCCGTGTGCAGGAGAAGCGGCTGAGGCTTCCTTGCCGGAGACGAGGCACCTTCGCCGGCAGAGAGCCTCCGGCCGGCCGCGGTGCGCTCCGGAGCGGGGGCTTGTGCCGAAAGAGGCCGGGAACAGGCGCTTACCTTCGGACAGCTCCGGATGCCCGTCTAATGCGTCTCTTGTCGCCTACACGGCAGGGAAAAGCTTTTCCACTCTGTCTAGGAAGGAGAAAGTGTGCCAGCACAGCAAATGCCTCCCGGACTTTCCCTGCAATTCAGCAAGTGCTTTGCAGCTTGAAATTGGAAGGAAAGCCTCAGATTTAGCAGCCAGAGCTTCAGGAGGAGCAGCAGCGAGCACAGCATCGCTTTTGCAGCAGCTCCTTCCATGTGCATGTTTTTGGGAGTGGAAAGGCTTGCAGAGTGTTCAAGTAGCTTTTTCTCTCCGCTGGAAAGCTGCAGGCTCAGTGCCAGTGTTCTGCAGCTTCTTTCTTCACGTTTCAGCAGCTAGCACGCTCTCCGTGTGCAGGAGAAGCGGCTGAGGCTTCCTTGCCGGAGACGAGGCACCTTCGCCGGCAGAGAGCCTCTGGCCGGCCGCGGTGCGCTCCGGAGCGGGGGCTTGTGCCGAAAGAGGCCGGCAACAGGCGCTTACCTTCGGACAGCTCCGGATGCCCGTCTAATGCGTCTCTTGTCGCCTACACGGCAGGGAAAAGCTTTTCCACTCTGTCTAGGAAGGAGAAAGTGTGCCAGCAGAGCAAATGCCTCCCGGACTTTCCCTGCAATTCAGCAAGTGCTTTGCAGCTTGAAATTGGAAGGAAAGCCTCAGATTTAGCAGCCAGAGCTTCAGGAGGAGCAGCAGCGAGCACAGCATCGCTTTTGCAGCAGCTCCTTCCATGTGCATGTTTTTGGGAGTGGAAAGGCTTGCAGAGTGTTCAAGTAGCTTTTTCTCTCCGCTGGAAAGCTGCAGGCTCAGTGCCAGTGTTCTGCAGCTTCTTTCTTCACGTTTCAGCAGCTAGCACGCTCTCCGTGTGCAGGAGAAGCGGCTGAGGCTTCCTTGCCGGAGACGAGGCACCTTCGCCGGCAGAGAGCCTCCGGCCGGCCGCGGTGCGCTCCGGAGCGGGGGCTTGTGCCGAAAGAGGCCGGGAACAGGCGCTTACCTTCGGACAGCTCCGGATGCCCGTCTAATGCGTCTCTTGTCGCCTACACGGCAGGGAAAAGCTTTTCCACTCTGTCTAGGAAGGAGAAAGTGTGCCAGCACAGCAAATGCCTCCCGGACTTTCCCTGCAATTCAGCAAGTGCTTTGCAGCTTGAAATTGGAAGGAAAGCCTCAGATTTAGCAGCCAGAGCTTCAGGAGGAGCAGCAGCGAGCACAGCATCGCTTTTGCAGCAGCTCCTTCCATGTGCATGTTTTTGGGAGTGGAAAGGCTTGCAGAGTGTTCAAGTAGCTTTTTCTCTCCGCTGGAAAGCTGCAGGCTCAGTGCCAGTGTTCTGCAGCTTCTTTCTTCACGTTTCAGCAGCTAGCACGCTCTCCGTGTGCAGGAGAAGCGGCTGAGGCTTCCTTGCCGGAGACGAGGCACCTTCGCCGGCAGAGAGCCTCCGGCCGGCCGCGGTGCGCTCCGGAGCGGGGGCTTGTGCCGAAAGAGGCCGGGAACAGGCGCTTACCTTCGGACAGCTCCGGATGCCCGTCTAATGCGTCTCTTGTCGCCTACACGGCAGGGAAAAGCTTTTCCACTCTGTCTAGGAAGGAGAAAGTGTGCCAGCACAGCAAATGCCTCCCGGACTTTCCCTGCAATTCAGCAAGTGCTTTGCAGCTTGAAATTGGAAGGAAAGCCTCCGATTTAGCAGCCAGAGCTTCAGGAGGAGCAGCAGCGAGCACAGCATCGCTTTTGCAGCAGCTCCTTCCATGTGCATGTTTTTGGGAGTGGAAAGGCTTGCAGAGTGTTCAAGTAGCTTTTTCTCTCCGCTGGAAAGCTGCAGGCTCAGTGCCAGTGTTCTGCAGCTTCTTTCTTCACGTTTCAGCAGCTAGCACGCTCTCCGTGTGCAGGAGAAGCGGCTGAGGCTTCCTTGCCGGAGACGAGGCACCTTCGCCGGCAGAGAGCCTCCGGCCGGCCGCGGTGCGCTCCGGAGCGGGGGCTTGTGCCGAAAGAGGCCGGGAACAGGCGCTTACCTTCGGACAGCTCCGGATGCCCGTCTAATGCGTCTCTTGTCGCCTACACGGCAGGGAAAAGCTTTTCCACTCTGTCTAGGAAGGAGAAAGTGTGCCAGCACAGCAAATGCCTCCCGGACTTTCCCTGCAATTCAGCAAGTGCTTTGCAGCTTGAAATTGGAAGGAAAGCCTCAGATTTAGCAGCCAGAGCTTCAGGAGGAGCAGCAGCGAGCACAGCATCGCTTTTGCAGCAGCTCCTTCCATGTGCATGTTTTTGGGAGTGGAAAGGCTTGCAGAGTGTTCAAGTAGCTTTTTCTCTCCGCTGGAAAGCTGCAGGCTCAGTGCCAGTGTTCTGCAGCTTCTTTCTTCACGTTTCAGCAGCTAGCACGCTCTCCGTGTGCAGGAGAAGCGGCTGAGGCTTCCTTGCCGGAGAAGCGGCACCTTCGCCGGCAGAGAGCATCCTGCCGGCCGCGGTGCGCTCCGGAGCGGGGGCTTGTGCCGAAAGAGGCCGGGAACAGGCGCTTACCTTCGGACAGCTCCGGATGCCCGTCTAATGCGTCTCTTGTCGCCTACACGGCAGGGAAAAGCTTTTCCACTCTGTCTAGGAAGGAGAAAGTGTGCCAGCAGAGCAAATGCCTCCCGGACTTTCCCTGCAATTCAGCAAGTGCTTTGCAGCTTGAAATTGGAAGGAAAGCCTCAGATTTAGCAGCCAGAGCTTCAGGAGGAGCAGCAGCGAGCACAGCATCGCTTTTGCAGCAGCTCCTTCCATGTGCATGTTTTTGGGAGTGGAAAGGCTTGCAGAGTGTTCAAGTAGCTTTTTCTCTCCGCTGGAAAGCTGCACGCTCAGTGCCAGTGTTCTGCAGCTTCTTTCTTCACGTTTCAGCAGCTAGCACGCTCTCCGTGTGCAGGAGAAGCGGCTGAGGCTTCCTTGCCGGAGACGAGGCACCTTCGCCGGCAGAGAGCCTCCGGCCGGCCGCGGTGCGCTCCGGAGCGGGGGCTTGTGCCGAAAGAGGCCGGGAACAGGCGCTTACCTTCGGACAGCTCCGGATGCCCGTCTAATGCGTCTCTTGTCGCCTACACGGCAGGGAAAAGCTTTTCCACTCTGTCTAGGAAGGAGAAAGTGTGCCAGCACAGCAAATGCCTCCCGGACTTTCCCTGCAATTCAGCAAGTGCTTTGCAGCTTGAAATTGGAAGGAAAGCCTCAGATTTAGCAGCCAGAGCTTCAGGAGGAGCAGCAGCGAGCACAGCATCGCTTTTGCAGCAGCTCCTTCCATGTGCATGTTTTTGGGAGTGGAAAGGCTTGCAGAGTGTTCAAGTAGCTTTTTCTCTCCGCTGGAAAGCTGCAGGCTCAGTGCCAGTGTTCTGCAGCTTCTTTCTTCACGTTTCAGCAGCTAGCACGCTCTCCGTGTGCAGGAGAAGCGGCTGAGGCTTCCTTGCCGGAGACGAGGCACCTTCGCCGGCAGAGAGCCTCCGGCCGGCCGCGGTGCGCTCCGGAGCGGGGGCTTGTGCCGAAAGAGGCCGGGAACAGGCGCTTACCTTCGGACAGCTCCGGATGCCCGTCTAATGCGTCTCTTGTCGCCTACACGGCAGGGAAAAGCTTTTCCACTCTGTCTAGGAAGGAGAAAGTGTGCCAGCACAGCAAATGCCTCCCGGACTTTCCCTGCAATTCAGCAAGTGCTTTGCAGCTTGAAATTGGAAGGAAAGCCTCAGATTTAGCAGCCAGAGCTTCAGGAGGAGCAGCAGCGAGCACAGCATCGCTTTTGCAGCAGCTCCTTCCATGTGCATGTTTTTGGGAGTGGAAAGGCTTGCAGAGTGTTCAAGTAGCTTTTTCTCTCCGCTGGAAAGCTGCAGGCTCAGTGCCAGTGTTCTGCAGCTTCTTTCTTCACGTTTCAGCAGCTAGCACGCTCTCCGTGTGCAGGAGAAGCGGCTGAGGCTTCCTTGCCGGAGACGAGGCACCTTCGCCGGCAGAGAGCCTCCGGCCGGCCGCGGTGCGCTCCGGAGCGGGGGCTTGTGCCGAAAGAGGCCGGGAACAGGCGCTTACCTTCGGACAGCTCCGGATGCCCGTCTAATGCGTCTCTTGTCGCCTACACGGCAGGGAAAAGCTTTTCCACTCTGTCTAGGAAGGAGAAAGTGTGCCAGCACAGCAAATGCCTCCCGGACTTTCCCTGCAATTCAGCAAGTGCTTTGCAGCTTGAAATTGGAAGGAAAGCCTCAGATTTAGCAGCCAGAGCTTCAGGAGGAGCAGCAGCGAGCACAGCATCGCTTTTGCAGCAGCTCCTTCCATGTGCATGTTTTTGGGAGTGGAAAGGCTTGCAGAGTGTTCAAGTAGCTTTTTCTCTCCGCTGGAAAGCTGCAGGCTCAGTGCCAGTGTTCTGCAGCTTCTTTCTTCACGTTTCAGCAGCTAGCACGCTCTCCGTGTGCAGGAGAAGCGGCTGAGGCTTCCTTGCCGGAGACGAGGCACCTTCGCCGGCAGAGAGCCTCCGGCCGGCCGCGGTGCGCTCCGGAGCGGGGGCTTGTGCCGAAAGAGGCCGGGAACAGGCGCTTACCTTCGGACAGCTCCGGATGCCCGTCTAATGCGTCTCTTGTCGCCTACACGGCAGGGAAAAGCTTTTCCACTCTGTCTAGGAAGGAGAAAGTGTGCCAGCAGAGCAAATGCCTCCCGGACTTTCCCTGCAATTCAGCAAGTGCTTTGCAGCTTGAAATTGGAAGGAAAGCCTCAGATTTAGCAGCCAGAGCTTCAGGAGGAGCAGCAGCGAGCACAGCATCGCTTTTGCAGCAGCTCCTTCCATGTGCATGTTTTTGGGAGTGGAAAGGCTTGCAGAGTGTTCAAGTAGCTTTTTCTCTCCGCTGGAAAGCTGCACGCTCAGTGCCAGTGTTCTGCAGCTTCTTTCTTCACGTTTCAGCAGCTAGCACGCTCTCCGTGTGCAGGAGAAGCGGCTGAGGCTTCCTTGCCGGAGACGAGGCACCTTCGCCGGCAGAGAGCCTCCGGCCGGCCGCGGTGCGCTCCGGAGCGGGGGCTTGTGCCGAAAGAGGCCGGGAACAGGCGCTTACCTTCGCACAGCTCCGGATGCCCGTCTAATGCGTCTCTTGTCGCCTACACGGCAGGGAAAAGCTTTTCCACTCTGTCTAGGAAGGAGAAAGTGTGCCAGCACAGCAAACGCATCCCGGACTTTCCCTGCAATTCAGCAAGTGCTTTGCAGCTTGAAATTGGAAGGAAAGCCTCAGATTTAGCAGCCAGAGCTTCAGGAGGAGCAGCAGCGAGCACAGCATCGCTTTTGCAGCAGCTCCTTCCATGTGCATGTTTTTGGGAGTGGAAAGGCTTGCAGAGTGTTCAAGTAGCTTTTTCTCTCCGCTGGAAAGCTGCACGCTCAGTGCCAGTGTTCTGCAGCTTCTTTCTTCACGTTTCAGCAGCTAGCACGCTCTCCGTGTGCAGGAGAAGCGGCTGAGGCTTCCTTGCCGGAGAAGCGGCACCTTCGCCGGCAGAGAGCATCCTGCCGGCCGCGGTGCGCTCCGGAGCGGGGGCTTGTGCCGAAAGAGGCCGGGAACAGGCGCTTACCTTCGGACAGCTCCGGATGCCCGTCTAATGCGTCTCTTGTCGCCTACACGGCAGGGAAGAGCTTTTCCACTCTGTCTAGGAAGGAGAAAGTGTGCCAGCACAGCAAATGCCTCCCGGACTTTCCCTGCAATTCAGCAAGTGCTTTGCAGCTTGAAATTGGAAGGAAAGCCTCAGATTTAGCAGCCAGAGCTTCAGGAGGAGCAGCAGCGAGCACAGCATCGCTTTTGCAGCAGCTCCTTCCATGTGCATGTTTTTGGGAGTGGAAAGGCTTGCAGAGTGTTCAAGTAGCTTTTTCTCTCCGCTGGAAAGCTGCACGCTCAGTGCCAGTGTTCTGCAGCTTCTTTCTTCACGTTTCAGCAGCTAGCACGCTCTCCGTGTGCAGGAGAAGCGGCTGAGGCTTCCTTGCCGGAGACGAGGCACCTTCGCCGGCAGAGAGCCTCCGGCCGGCCGCGGTGCGCTCCGGAGCGGGGGCTTGTGCCGAAAGAGGCCGGGAACAGGCGCTTACCTTCGCACAGCTCCGGATGCCCGTCTAATGCGTCTCTTGTCGCCTACACGGCAGGGAAAAGCTTTTCCACTCTGTCTAGGAAGGAGAAAGTGTGCCAGCACAGCAAATGCCTCCCGGACTTTCCCTGCAATTCAGCAAGTGCTTTGCAGCTTGAAATTGGAAGGAAAGCCTCAGATTTAGCAGCCAGAGCTTCAGGAGGAGCAGCAGCGAGCACAGCATCGCTTTTGCAGCAGCTCCTTCCATGTGCATGTTTTTGGGAGTGGAAAGGCTTGCAGAGTGTTCAAGTAGCTTTTTCTCTCCGCTGGAAAGCTGCAGGCTCAGTGCCAGTGTTCTGCAGCTTCTTTCTTCACGTTTCAGCAGCTAGCACGCTCTCCGTGTGCAGGAGAAGCGGCTGAGGCTTCCTTGCCGGAGAAGCGGCACCTTCGCCGGCAGAGAGCATCCTGCCGGCCGCGGTGCGCTCCGGAGCGGGGGCTTGTGCCGAAAGAGGCCGGGAACAGGCGCTTACCTTCGGACAGCTCCGGATGCCCGTCTAATGCGTCTCTTGTCGCCTACACGGCAGGGAAAAGCTTTTCCACTCTGTCTAGGAAGGAGAAAGTGTGCCAGCACAGCAAATGCCTCCCGGACTTTCCCTGCAATTCAGCAAGTGCTTTGCAGCTTGAAATTGGAAGGAAAGCCTCAGATTTAGCAGCCAGAGCTTCAGGAGGAGCAGCAGCGAGCACAGCATCGCTTTTGCAGCAGCTCCTTCCATGTGCATGTTTTTGGGAGTGGAAAGGCTTGCAGAGTGTTCAAGTAGCTTTTTCTCTCCGCTGGAAAGCTGCACGCTCAGTGCCAGTGTTCTGCAGCTTCTTTCTTCACGTTTCAGCAGCTAGCACGCTCTCCGTGTGCAGGAGAAGCGGCTGAGGCTTCCTTGCCGGAGACGAGGCACCTTCGCCGGCAGAGAGCCTCCGGCCGGCCGCGGTGCGCTCCGGAGCGGGGGCTTGTGCCGAAAGAGGCCGGGAACAGGCGCTTACCTTCGCACAGCTCCGGATGCCCGTCTAATGCGTCTCTTGTCGCCTACACGGCAGGGAAAAGCTTTTCCACTCTGTCTAGGAAGGAGAAAGTGTGCCAGCAGAGCAAATGCCTCCCGGACTTTCCCTGCAATTCAGCAAGTGCTTTGCAGCTTGAAATTGGAAGGAAAGCCTCAGATTTAGCAGCCAGAGCTTCAGGAGGAGCAGCAGCGAGCACAGCATCGCTTTTGCAGCAGCTCCTTCCATGTGCATGTTTTTGGGAGTGGAAAGGCTTGCAGAGTGTTCAAGTAGCTTTTTCTCTCCGCTGGAAAGCTGCAGGCTCAGTGCCAGTGTTCTGCAGCTTCTTTCTTCACGTTTCAGCAGCTAGCACGCTCTCCGTGTGCAGGAGAAGCGGCTGAGGCTTCCTTGCCGGAGACGAGGCACCTTCGCCGGCAGAGAGCCTCCGGCCGGCCGCGGTGCGCTCCGGAGCGGGGGCTTGTGCCGAAAGAGGCCGGGAACAGGCGCTTACCTTCGGACAGCTCCGGATGCCCGTCTAATGCGTCTCTTGTCGCCTACACGGCAGGGAAGAGCTTTTCCACTCTGTCTAGGAAGGAGAAAGTGTGCCAGCAGAGCAAATGCCTCCCGGACTTTCCCTGCAATTCAGCAAGTGCTTTGCAGCTTGAAATTGGAAGGAAAGCCTCAGATTTAGCAGCCAGAGCTTCAGGAGGAGCAGCAGCGAGCACAGCATCGCTTTTGCAGCAGCTCCTTCCATGTGCATGTTTTTGGGAGTGGAAAGGCTTGCAGAGTGTTCAAGTAGCTTTTTCTCTCCGCTGGAAAGCTGCAGGCTCAGTGCCAGTGTTCTGCAGCTTCTTTCTTCACGTTTCAGCAGCTAGCACGCTCTCCGTGTGCAGGAGAAGCGGCTGAGGCTTCCTTGCCGGAGACGAGGCACCTTCGCCGGCAGAGAGCCTCCGGCCGGCCGCGGTGCGCTCCGGAGCGGGGGCTTGTGCCGAAAGAGGCCGGGAACAGGCGCTTACCTTCGGACAGCTCCGGATGCCCGTCTAATGCGTCTCTTGTCGCCTACACGGCAGGGAAAAGCTTTTCCACTCTGTCTAGGAAGGAGAAAGTGTGCCAGCACAGCAAATGCCTCCCGGACTTTCCCTGCAATTCAGCAAGTGCTTTGCAGCTTGAAATTGGAAGGAAAGCCTCAGATTTAGCAGCCAGAGCTTCAGGAGGAGCAGCAGCGAGCACAGCATCGCTTTTGCAGCAGCTCCTTCCATGTGCATGTTTTTGGGAGTGGAAAGGCTTGCAGAGTGTTCAAGTAGCTTTTTCTCTCCGCTGGAAAGCCGCACGCTCAGTGCCAGTGTTCTGCAGCTTCTTTCTTCACGTTTCAGCAGCTAGCACGCTCTCCGTGTGCAGGAGAAGCGGCTGAGGCTTCCTTGCTGGAGACGAGGCACCTTCGCCGGCAGAGAGCCTCCGGCCGGCCGCGGTGCGCTCCGGAGCGGGGGCTTGTGCCGAAAGAGGCCGGGAACAGGCGCTTACCTTCGCACAGCTCCGGATGCCCGTCTAATGCGTCTCTTGTCGCCTACACGGCAGGGAAAAGCTTTTCCACTCTGTCTAGGAAGGAGAAAGTGTGCCAGCACAGCAAATGCATCCCGGACTTTCCCTGCAATTCAGCAAGTGCTTTGCAGCTTGAAATTGGAAGGAAAGCCTCAGATTTAGCAGCCAGAGCTTCAGGAGGAGCAGCAGCGAGCACAGCATCGCTTTTGCAGCAGCTCCTTCCATGTGCATGTTTTTGGGAGTGGAAAGGCTTGCAGAGTGTTCAAGTAGCTTTTTCTCTCCGCTGGAAAGCTGCACGCTCAGTGCCAGTGTTCTGCAGCTTCTTTCTTCACGTTTCAGCAGCTAGCACGCTCTCCGTGTGCAGGAGAAGCGGCTGAGGCTTCCTTGCCGGAGAAGCGGCACCTTCGCCGGCAGAGAGCATCCTGCCGGCCGCGGTGCGCTCCGGAGCGGGGGCTTGTGCCGAAAGAGGCCGGGAACAGGCGCTTACCTTCGGACAGCTCCGGATGCCCGTCTAATGCGTCTCTTGTCGCCTACACGGCAGGGAAGAGCTTTTCCACTCTGTCTAGGAAGGAGAAAGTGTGCCAGCACAGCAAATGCCTCCCGGACTTTCCCTGCAATTCAGCAAGTGCTTTGCAGCTTGAAATTGGAAGGAAAGCCTCAGATTTAGCAGCCAGAGCTTCAGGAGGAGCAGCAGCGAGCACAGCATCGCTTTTGCAGCAGCTCCTTCCATGTGCATGTTTTTGGGAGTGGAAAGGCTTGCAGAGTGTTCAAGTAGCTTTTTCTCTCCGCTGGAAAGCTGCACGCTCAGTGCCAGTGTTCTGCAGCTTCTTTCTTCACGTTTCAGCAGCTAGCACGCTCTCCGTGTGCAGGAGAAGCGGCTGAGGCTTCCTTGCCGGAGACGAGGCACCTTCGCCGGCAGAGAGCCTCCGGCCGGCCGCGGTGCGCTCCGGAGCGGGGGCTTGTGCCGAAAGAGGCCGGGAACAGGCGCTTACCTTCGGACAGCTCCGGATGCCCGTCTAATGCGTCTCTTGTCGCCTACACGGCAGGGAAAAGCTTTTCCACTCTGTCTAGGAAGGAGAAAGTGTGCCAGCACAGCAAATGCCTCCCGGACTTTCCCTGCAATTCAGCAAGTGCTTTGCAGCTTGAAATTGGAAGGAAAGCCTCAGATTTAGCAGCCAGAGCTTCAGGAGGAGCAGCAGCGAGCACAGCATCGCTTTTGCAGCAGCTCCTTCCATGTGCATGTTTTTGGGAGTGGAAAGGCTTGCAGAGTGTTCAAGTAGCTTTTTCTCTCCGCTGGAAAGCTGCAGGCTCAGTGCCAGTGTTCTGCAGCTTCTTTCTTCACGTTTCAGCAGCTAGCACGCTCTCCGTGTGCAGGAGAAGCGGCTGAGGCTTCCTTGCCGGAGACGAGGCACCTTCGCCGGCAGAGAGCCTCCGGCCGGCCGCGGTGCGCTCCGGAGCGGGGGCTTGTGCCGAAAGAGGCCGGGAACAGGCGCTTACCTTCGGACAGCTCCGGATGCCCGTCTAATGCGTCTCTTGTCGCCTACACGGCAGGGAAAAGCTTTTCCACTCTGTCTAGGAAGGAGAAAGTGTGCCAGCAGAGCATATGCCTCCCGGACTTTCCCTGCAATTCAGCAAGTGCTTTGCAGCTTGAAATTGGAAGGAAAGCCTCAGATTTAGCAGCCAGAGCTTCAGGAGGAGCAGCAGCGAGCACAGCATCGCTTTTGCAGCAGCTCCTTCCATGTGCATGTTTTTGGGAGTGGAAAGGCTTGCAGAGTGTTCAAGTAGCTTTTTCTCTCCGCTGGAAAGCTGCACGCTCAGTGCCAGTGTTCTGCAGCTTCTTTCTTCACGTTTCAGCAGCTAGCACGCTCTCCGTGTGCAGGAGAAGCGGCTGAGGCTTCCTTGCCGGAGAAGCGGCACCTTCGCCGGCAGAGAGCATCCTGCCGGCCGCGGTGCGCTCCGGAGCGGGGGCTTGTGCCGAAAGAGGCCGGGAACAGGCGCTTACCTTCGGACAGCTCCGGATGCCCGTCTAATGCGTCTCTTGTCGCCTACACGGCAGGGAAAAGCTTTTCCACTCTGTCTAGGAAGGAGAAAGTGTGCCAGCAGAGCAAATGCCTCCCGGACTTTCCCTGCAATTCAGCAAGTGCTTTGCAGCTTGAAATTGGAAGGAAAGCCTCAGATTTAGCAGCCAGAGCTTCAGGAGGAGCAGCAGCGAGCACAGCATCGCTTTTGCAGCAGCTCCTTCCATGTGCATGTTTTTGGGAGTGGAAAGGCTTGCAGAGTGTTCAAGTAGCTTTTTCTCTCCGCTGGAAAGCTGCAGGCTCAGTGCCAGTGTTCTGCAGCTTCTTTCTTCACGTTTCAGCAGCTAGCACGCTCTCCGTGTGCAGGAGAAGCGGCTGAGGCTTCCTTGCCGGAGACGAGGCACCTTCGCCGGCAGAGAGCCTCCGGCCGGCCGCGGTGCGCTCCGGAGCGGGGGCTTGTGCCGAAAGAGGCCGGGAACAGGCGCTTACCTTCGGACAGCTCCGGATGCCCGTCTAATGCGTCTCTTGTCGCCTACACGGCAGGGAAAAGCTTTTCCACTCTGTCTAGGAAGGAGAAAGTGTGCCAGCAGAGCAAATGCCTCCCGGACTTTCCCTGCAATTCAGCAAGTGCTTTGCAGCTTGAAATTGGAAGGAAAGCCTCAGATTTAGCAGCCAGAGCTTCAGGAGGAGCAGCAGCGAGCACAGCATCGCTTTTGCAGCAGCTCCTTCCATGTGCATGTTTTTGGGAGTGGAAAGGCTTGCAGAGTGTTCAAGTAGCTTTTTCTCTCCGCTGGAAAGCTGCAGGCTCAGTGCCAGTGTTCTGCAGCTTCTTTCTTCACGTTTCAGCAGCTAGCACGCTCTCCGTGTGCAGGAGAAGCGGCTGAGGCTTCCTTGCCGGAGACGAGGCACCTTCGCCGGCAGAGAGCCTCCGGCCGGCCGCGGTGCGCTCCGGAGCGGGGGCTTGTGCCGAAAGAGGCCGGGAACAGGCGCTTACCTTCGGACAGCTCCGGATGCCCGTCTAATGCGTCTCTTGTCGCCTACACGGCAGGGAAAAGCTTTTCCACTCTGTCTAGGAAGGAGAAAGTGTGCCAGCAGAGCAAATGCCTCCCGGACTTTCCCTGCAATTCAGCAAGTGCTTTGCAGCTTGAAATTGGAAGGAAAGCCTCAGATTTAGCAGCCAGAGCTTCAGGAGGAGCAGCAGCGAGCACAGCATCGCTTTTGCAGCAGCTCCTTCCATGTGCATGTTTTTGGGAGTGGAAAGGCTTGCAGAGTGTTCAAGTAGCTTTTTCTCTCCGCTGGAAAGCTGCACGCTCAGTGCCAGTGTTCTGCAGCTTCTTTCTTCACGTTTCAGCAGCTAGCACGCTCTCCGTGTGCAGGAGAAGCGGCTGAGGCTTCCTTGCCGGAGACGAGGCACCTTCGCCGGCAGAGAGCCTCCGGCCGGCCGCGGTGCGCTCCGGAGCGGGGGCTTGTGCCGAAAGAGGCCGGGAACAGGCGCTTACCTTCGGACAGCTCCGGATGCCCGTCTAATGCGTCTCTTGTCGCCTACACGGCAGGGAAAAGCTTTTCCACTCTGTCTAGGAAGGAGAAAGTGTGCCAGCAGAGCAAATGCCTCCCGGACTTTCCCTGCAATTCAGCAAGTGCTTTGCAGCTTGAAATTGGAAGGAAAGCCTCAGATTTAGCAGCCAGAGCTTCAGGAGGAGCAGCAGCGAGCACAGCATCGCTTTTGCAGCAGCTCCTTCCATGTGCATGTTTTTGGGAGTGGAAAGGCTTGCAGAGTGTTCAAGTAGCTTTTTCTCTCCGCTGGAAAGCTGCACGCTCAGTGCCAGTGTTCTGCAGCTTCTTTCTTCACGTTTCAGCAGCTAGCACGCTCTCCGTGTGCAGGAGAAGCGGCTGAGGCTTCCTTGCCGGAGACGAGGCACCTTCGCCGGCAGAGAGCCTCCGGCCGGCCGCGGTGCGCTCCGGAGCGGGGGCTTGTGCCGAAAGAGGCCGGGAACAGGCGCTTACCTTCGGACAGCTCCGGATGCCCGTCTAATGCGTCTCTTGTCGCCTACACGGCAGGGAAAAGCTTTTCCACTCTGTCTAGGAAGGAGAAAGTGTGCCAGCAGAGCAAATGCATCCCGGACTTTCCCTGCAATTCAGCAAGTGCTTTGCAGCTTGAAATTGGAAGGAAAGCCTCAGATTTAGCAGCCAGAGCTTCAGGAGGAGCAGCAGCGAGCACAGCATCGCTTTTGCAGCAGCTCCTTCCATGTGCATGTTTTTGGGAGTGGAAAGGCTTGCAGAGTGTTCAAGTAGCTTTTTCTCTCCGCTGGAAAGCTGCACGCTCAGTGCCAGTGTTCTGCAGCTTCTTTCTTCACGTTTCAGCAGCTAGCACGCTCTCCGTGTGCAGGAGAAGCGGCTGAGGCTTCCTTGCCGGAGAAGCGGCACCTTCGCCGGCAGAGAGCATCCTGCCGGCCGCGGTGCGCTCCGGAGCGGGGGCTTGTGCCGAAAGAGGCCGGGAACAGGCGCTTACCTTCGGACAGCTCCGGATGCCCGTCTAATGCGTCTCTTGTCGCCTACACGGCAGGGAAAAGCTTTTCCACTCTGTCTAGGAAGGAGAAAGTGTGCCAGCACAGCAAATGCCTCCCGGACTTTCCCTGCAATTCAGCAAGTGCTTTGCAGCTTGAAATTGGAAGGAAAGCCTCAGATTTAGCAGCCAGAGCTTCAGGAGGAGCAGCAGCGAGCACAGCATCGCTTTTGCAGCAGCTCCTTCCATGTGCATGTTTTTGGGAGTGGAAAGGCTTGCAGAGTGTTCAAGTAGCTTTTTCTCTCCGCTGGAAAGCTGCACGCTCAGTGCCAGTGTTCTGCAGCTTCTTTCTTCACGTTTCAGCAGCTAGCACGCTCTCCGTGTGCAGGAGAAGCGGCTGAGGCTTCCTTGCCGGAGACGAGGCACCTTCGCCGGCAGAGAGCCTCCGGCCGGCCGCGGTGCGCTCCGGAGCGGGGGCTTGTGCCGAAAGAGGCCGGGAACAGGCGCTTACCTTCGGACAGCTCCGGATGCCCGTCTAATGCGTCTCTTGTCGCCTACACGGCAGGGAAAAGCTTTTCCACTCTGTCTAGGAAGGAGAAAGTGTGCCAGCACAGCAAATGCCTCCCGGACTTTCCCTGCAATTCAGCAAGTGCTTTGCAGCTTGAAATTGGAAGGAAAGCCTCAGATTTAGCAGCCAGAGCTTCAGGAGGAGCAGCAGCGAGCACAGCATCGCTTTTGCAGCAGCTCCTTCCATGTGCATGTTTTTGGGAGTGGAAAGGCTTGCAGAGTGTTCAAGTAGCTTTTTCTCTCCGCTGGAAAGCTGCAGGCTCAGTGCCAGTGTTCTGCAGCTTCTTTCTTCACGTTTCAGCAGCTAGCACGCTCTCCGTGTGCAGGAGAAGCGGCTGAGGCTTCCTTGCCGGAGACGAGGCACCTTCGCCGGCAGAGAGCCTCCGGCCGGCCGCGGTGCGCTCCGGAGCGGGGGCTTGTGCCGAAAGAGGCCGGGAACAGGCGCTTACCTTCGGACAGCTCCGGATGCCCGTCTAATGCGTCTCTTGTCGCCTACACGGCAGGGAAAAGCTTTTCCACTCTGTCTAGGAAGGAGAAAGTGTGCCAGCAGAGCAAATGCCTCCCGGACTTTCCCTGCAATTCAGCAAGTGCTTTGCAGCTTGAAATTGGAAGGAAAGCCTCAGATTTAGCAGCCAGAGCTTCAGGAGGAGCAGCAGCGAGCACAGCATCGCTTTTGCAGCAGCTCCTTCCATGTGCATGTTTTTGGGAGTGGAAAGGCTTGCAGAGTGTTCAAGTAGCTTTTTCTCTCCGCTGGAAAGCTGCAGGCTCAGTGCCAGTGTTCTGCAGCTTCTTTCTTCACGTTTCAGCAGCTAGCACGCTCTCCGTGTGCAGGAGAAGCGGCTGAGGCTTCCTTGCCGGAGACGAGGCACCTTCGCCGGCAGAGAGCATCCTGCCGGCCGCGGTGCGCTCCGGAGCGGGGGCTTGTGCCGAAAGAGGCCGGGAACAGGCGCTTACCTTCGGACAGCTCCGGATGCCCGTCTAATGCGTCTCTTGTCGCCTACACGGCAGGGAAAAGCTTTTCCACTCTGTCTAGGAAGGAGAAAGTGTGCCAGCACAGCAAATGCCTCCCGGACTTTCCCTGCAATTCAGCAAGTGCTTTGCAGCTTGAAATTGGAAGGAAAGCCTCAGATTTAGCAGCCAGAGCTTCAGGAGGAGCAGCAGCGAGCACAGCATCGCTTTTGCAGCAGCTCCTTCCATGTGCATGTTTTTGGGAGTGGAAAGGCTTGCAGAGTGTTCAAGTAGCTTTTTCTCTCCGCTGGAAAGCTGCACGCTCAGTGCCAGTGTTCTGCAGCTTCTTTCTTCACGTTTCAGCAGCTAGCACGCTCTCCGTGTGCAGGAGAAGCGGCTGAGGCTTCCTTGCCGGAGACGAGGCACCTTCGCCGGCAGAGAGCCTCCGGCCGGCCGCGGTGCGCTCCGGAGCGGGGGCTTGTGCCGAAAGAGGCCGGGAACAGGCGCTTACCTTCGGACAGCTCCGGATGCCCGTCTAATGCGTCTCTTGTCGCCTACACGGCAGGGAAAAGCTTTTCCACTCTGTCTAGGAAGGAGAAAGTGTGCCAGCACAGCAAATGCCTCCCGGACTTTCCCTGCAATTCAGCAAGTGCTTTGCAGCTTGAAATTGGAAGGAAAGCCTCAGATTTAGCAGCCAGAGCTTCAGGAGGAGCAGCAGCGAGCACAGCATCGCTTTTGCAGCAGCTCCTTCCATGTGCATGTTTTTGGGAGTGGAAAGGCTTGCAGAGTGTTCAAGTAGCTTTTTCTCTCCGCTGGAAAGCTGCACGCTCAGTGCCAGTGTTCTGCAGCTTCTTTCTTCACGTTTCAGCAGCTAGCACGCTCTCCGTGTGCAGGAGAAGCGGCTGAGGCTTCCTTGCCGGAGACGAGGCACCTTCGCCGGCAGAGAGCCTCCGGCCGGCCGCGGTGCGCTCCGGAGCGGGGGCTTGTGCCGAAAGAGGCCGGGAACAGGCGCTTACCTTCGGACAGCTCCGGATGCCCGTCTAATGCGTCTCTTGTCGCCTACACGGCAGGGAAAAGCTTTTCCACTCTGTCTAGGAAGGAGAAAGTGTGCCAGCACAGCAAATGCCTCCCGGACTTTCCCTGCAATTCAGCAAGTGCTTTGCAGCTTGAAATTGGAAGGAAAGCCTCAGATTTAGCAGCCAGAGCTTCAGGAGGAGCAGCAGCGAGCACAGCATCGCTTTTGCAGCAGCTCCTTCCATGTGCATGTTTTTGGGAGTGGAAAGGCTTGCAGAGTGTTCAAGTAGCTTTTTCTCTCCGCTGGAAAGCTGTAGGCTCAGTGCCAGTGTTCTGCAGCTTCTTTCTTCACGTTTCAGCAGCTAGCACGCTCTCCGTGTGCAGGAGAAGCGGCTGAGGCTTCCTTGCCGGAGAAGCGGCACCTTCGCCGGCAGAGAGCATCCTGCCGGCCGCGGTGCGCTCCGGAGCGGGGGCTTGTGCCGAAAGAGGCCGGGAACAGGCGCTTACCTTCGGACAGCTCCGGATGCCCGTCTAATGCGTCTCTTGTCGCCTACACGGCAGGGAAAAGCTTTTCCACTCTGTCTAGGAAGGAGAAAGTGTGCCAGCACAGCAAATGCCTCCCGGACTTTCCCTGCAATTCAGCAAGTGCTTTGCAGCTTGAAATTGGAAGGAAAGCCTCAGATTTAGCAGCCAGAGCTTCAGGAGGAGCAGCAGCGAGCACAGCATCGCTTTTGCAGCAGCTCCTTCCATGTGCATGTTTTTGGGAGTGGAAAGGCTTGCAGAGTGTTCAAGTAGCTTTTTCTCTCCGCTGGAAAGCTGCACGCTCAGTGCCAGTGTTCTGCAGCTTCTTTCTTCACGTTTCAGCAGCTAGCACGCTCTCCGTGTGCAGGAGAAGCGGCTGAGGCTTCCTTGCCGGAGACGAGGCACCTTCGCCGGCAGAGAGCCTCCGGCCGGCCGCGGTGCGCTCCGGAGCGGGGGCTTGTGCCGAAAGAGGCCGGGAACAGGCGCTTACCTTCGGACAGCTCCGGATGCCCGTCTAATGCGTCTCTTGTCGCCTACACGGCAGGGAAAAGCTTTTCCACTCTGTCTAGGAAGGAGAAAGTGTGCCAGCACAGCAAATGCCTCCCGGACGTTCCCTGCAATTCAGCAAGTGCTTTGCAGCTTGAAATTGGAAGGAAAGCCTCAGATTTAGCAGCCAGAGCTTCAGGAGGAGCAGCAGCGAGCACAGCATCGCTTTTGCAGCAGCTCCTTCCATGTGCATGTTTTTGGGAGTGGAAAGGCTTGCAGAGTGTTCAAGTAGCTTTTTCTCTCCGCTGGAAAGCTGCACGCTCAGTGCCAGTGTTCTGCAGCTTCTTTCTTCACGTTTCAGCAGCTAGCACGCTCTCCGTGTGCAGGAGAAGCGGCTGAGGCTTCCTTGCCGGAGACGAGGCACCTTCGCCGGCAGAGAGCCTCCGGCCGGCCGCGGTGCGCTCCGGAGCGGGGGCTTGTGCCGAAAGAGGCCGGGAACAGGCGCTTACCTTCGGACAGCTCCGGATGCCCGTCTAATGCGTCTCTTGTCGCCTACACGGCAGGGAAAAGCTTTTCCACTCTGTCTAGGAAGGAGAAAGTGTGCCAGCAGAGCAAATGCCTCCCGGACTTTCCCTGCAATTCAGCAAGTGCTTTGCAGCTTGAAATTGGAAGGAAAGCCTCAGATTTAGCAGCCAGAGCTTCAGGAGGAGCAGCAGCGAGCACAGCATCGCTTTTGCAGCAGCTCCTTCCATGTGCATGTTTTTGGGAGTGGAAAGGCTTGCAGAGTGTTCAAGTAGCTTTTTCTCTCCGCTGGAAAGCTGCAGGCTCAGTGCCAGTGTTCTGCAGCTTCTTTCTTCACGTTTCAGCAGCTAGCACGCTCTCCGTGTGCAGGAGAAGCGACTGAGGCTTCCTTGCCGGAGACGAGGCACCTTCGCCGGCAGAGAGCCTCCGGCCGGCCGCGGTGCGCTCCGGAGCGGGGGCTTGTGCCGAAAGAGGCCGGGAACAGGCGCTTACCTTCGGACAGCTCCGGATGCCCGTCTAATGCGTCTCTTGTCGCCTACACGGCAGGGAAAAGCTTTTCCACTCTGTCTAGGAAGGAGAAAGTGTGCCAGCAGAGCAAATGCATCCCGGACTTTCCCTGCAATTCAGCAAGTGCTTTGCAGCTTGAAATTGGAAGGAAAGCCTCAGATTTAGCAGCCAGAGCTTCAGGAGGAGCAGCAGCGAGCACAGCATCGCTTTTGCAGCAGCTCCTTCCATGTGCATGTTTTTGGGAGTGGAAAGGCTTGCAGAGTGTTCAAGTAGCTTTTTCTCTCCGCTGGAAAGCTGCACGCTCAGTGCCAGTGTTCTGCAGCTTCTTTCTTCACGTTTCAGCAGCTAGCACGCTCTCCGTGTGCAGGAGAAGCGGCTGAGGCTTCCTTGCCGGAGAAGCGGCACCTTCGCCGGCAGAGAGCATCCTGCCGGCCGCGGTGCGCTCCGGAGCGGGGGCTTGTGCCGAAAGAGGCCGGGAACAGGCGCTTACCTTCGGACAGCTCCGGATGCCCGTCTAATGCGTCTCTTGTCGCCTACACGGCAGGGAAAAGCTTTTCCACTCTGTCTAGGAAGGAGAAAGTGTGCCAGCAGAGCAAATGCCTCCCGGACTTTCCCTGCAATTCAGCAAGTGCTTTGCAGCTTGAAATTGGAAGGAAAGCCTCAGATTTAGCAGCCAGAGCTTCAGGAGGAGCAGCAGCGAGCACAGCATCGCTTTTGCAGCAGCTCCTTCCATGTGCATGTTTTTGGGAGTGGAAAGGCTTGCAGAGTGTTCAAGTAGCTTTTTCTCTCCGCTGGAAAGCTGCACGCTCAGTGCCAGTGTTCTGCAGCTTCTTTCTTCACGTTTCAGCAGCTAGCACGCTCTCCGTGTGCAGGAGAAGCGGCTGAGGCTTCCTTGCCGGAGACGAGGCACCTTCGCCGGCAGAGAGCCTCCGGCCGGCCGCGGTGCGCTCCGGAGCGGGGGCTTGTGCCGAAAGAGGCCGGGAACAGGCGCTTACCTTCGGACAGCTCCGGATGCCCGTCTAATGCGTCTCTTGTCGCCTACACGGCAGGGAAAAGCTTTTCCACTCTGTCTAGGAAGGAGAAAGTGTGCCAGCACAGCAAATGCCTCCCGGACTTTCCCTGCAATTCAGCAAGTGCTTTGCAGCTTGAAATTGGAAGGAAAGCCTCAGATTTAGCAGCCAGAGCTTCAGGAGGAGCAGCAGCGAGCACAGCATCGCTTTTGCAGCAGCTCCTTCCATGTGCATGTTTTTGGGAGTGGAAAGGCTTGCAGAGTGTTCAAGTAGCTTTTTCTCTCCGCTGGAAAGCTGCAGGCTCAGTGCCAGTGTTCTGCAGCTTCTTTCTTCACGTTTCAGCAGCTAGCACGCTCTCCGTGTGCAGGAGAAGCGGCTGAGGCTTCCTTGCCGGAGACGAGGCACCTTCGCCGGCAGAGAGCCTCCGGCCGGCCGCGGTGCGCTCCGGAGCGGGGGCTTGTGCCGAAAGAGGCCGGGAACAGGCGCTTACCTTCGGACAGCTCCGGATGCCCGTCTAATGCGTCTCTTGTCGCCTACACGGCAGGGAAAAGCTTTTCCACTCTGTCTAGGAAGGAGAAAGTGTGCCAGCAGAGCAAATGCCTCCCGGACTTTCCCTGCAATTCAGCAAGTGCTTTGCAGCTTGAAATTGGAAGGAAAGCCTCAGATTTAGCAGCCAGAGCTTCAGGAGGAGCAGCAGCGAGCACAGCATCGCTTTTGCAGCAGCTCCTTCCATGTGCATGTTTTTGGGAGTGGAAAGGCTTGCAGAGTGTTCAAGTAGCTTTTTCTCTCCGCTGGAAAGCTGCACGCTCAGTGCCAGTGTTCTGCAGCTTCTTTCTTCACGTTTCAGCAGCTAGCACGCTCTCCGTGTGCAGGAGAAGCGGCTGAGGCTTCCTTGCCGGAGACGAGGCACCTTCGCCGGCAGAGAGCCTCCGGCCGGCCGCGGTGCGCTCCGGAGCGGGGGCGTGTGCCGAAAGAGGCCGGGAACAGGCGCTTACCTTCGGACAGCTCCGGATGCCCGTCTAATGCGTCTCTTGTCGCCTACACGGCAGGGAAAAGCTTTTCCACTCTGTCTAGGAAGGAGAAAGTGTGCCAGCAGAGCAAATGCCTCCCGGACTTTCCCTGCAATTCAGCAAGTGCTTTGCAGCTTGAAATTGGAAGGAAAGCCTCAGATTTTGCAGCCAGAGCTTCAGGAGGAGCAGCAGCGAGCACAGCATCGCTTTTGCAGCAGCTCCTTCCATGTGCATGTTTTTGGGAGTGGAAAGGCTTGCAGAGTGTTCAAGTAGCTTTTTCTCTCCGCTGGAAAGCTGCAGGCTCAGTGCCAGTGTTCTGCAGCTTCTTTCTTCACGTTTCAGCAGCTAGCACGCTCTCCGTGTGCAGGAGAAGCGGCTGAGGCTTCCTTGCCGGAGACGAGGCACCTTCGCCGGCAGAGAGCCTCCGGCCGGCCGCGGTGCGCTCCGGAGCGGGGGCTTGTGCCGAAAGAGGCCGGGAACAGGCGCTTACCTTCGGACAGCTCCGGATGCCCGTCTAATGCGTCTCTTGTCGCCTACACGGCAGGGAAAAGCTTTTCCACTCTGTCTAGGAAGGAGAAAGTGTGCCAGCAGAGCAAATGCCTCCCGGACTTTCCCTGCAATTCAGCAAGTGCTTTGCAGCTTGAAATTGGAAGGAAAGCCTCAGATTTAGCAGCCAGAGCTTCAGGAGGAGCAGCAGCGAGCACAGCATCGCTTTTGCAGCAGCTCCTTCCATGTGCATGTTTTTGGGAGTGGAAAGGCTTGCAGAGTGTTCAAGTAGCTTTTTCTCTCCGCTGGAAAGCTGCAGGCTCAGTGCCAGTGTTCTGCAGCTTCTTTCTTCACGTTTCAGCAGCTAGCACGCTCTCCGTGTGCAGGAGAAGCGGCTGAGGCTTCCTTGCCGGAGACGAGGCACCTTCGCCGGCAGAGAGCCTCCGGCCGGCCGCGGTGCGCTCCGGAGCGGGGGCTTGTGCCGAAAGAGGCCGGGAACAGGCGCTTACCTTCGGACAGCTCCGGATGCCCGTCTAATGCGTCTCTTGTCGCCTACACGGCAGGGAAAAGCTTTTCCACTCTGTCTAGGAAGGAGAAAGTGTGCCAGCAGAGCAAATGCCTCCCGGACTTTCCCTGCAATTCAGCAAGTGCTTTGCAGCTTGAAATTGGAAGGAAAGCCTCAGATTTAGCAGCCAGAGCTTCAGGAGGAGCAGCAGCGAGCACAGCATCGCTTTTGCAGCAGCTCCTTCCATGTGCATGTTTTTGGGAGTGGAAAGGCTTGCAGAGTGTTCAAGTAGCTTTTTCTCTCCGCTGGAAAGCTGCAGGCTCAGTGCCAGTGTTCTGCAGCTTCTTTCTTCACGTTTCAGCAGCTAGCACGCTCTCCGTGTGCAGGAGAAGCGGCTGAGGCTTCCTTGCCGGAGACGAGGCACCTTCGCCGGCAGAGAGCCTCCGGCCGGCCGCGGTGCGCTCCGGAGCGGGGGCGTGTGCCGAAAGAGGCCGGGAACAGGCGCTTACCTTCGGACAGCTCCGGATGCCCGTCTAATGCGTCTCTTGTCGCCTACACGGCAGGGAAAAGCTTTTCCACTCTGTCTAGGAAGGAGAAAGTGTGCCAGCAGAGCAAATGCCTCCCGGACTTTCCCTGCAATTCAGCAAGTGCTTTGCAGCTTGAAATTGGAAGGAAAGCCTCAGATTTAGCAGCCAGAGCTTCAGGAGGAGCAGCAGCGAGCACAGCATCGCTTTTGCAGCAGCTCCTTCCATGTGCATGTTTTTGGGAGTGGAAAGGCTTGCAGAGTGTTCAAGTAGCTTTTTCTCTCCGCTGGAAAGCTGCAGGCTCAGTGCCAGTGTTCTGCAGCTTCTTTCTTCACGTTTCAGCAGCTAGCACGCTCTCCGTGTGCAGGAGAAGCGGCTGAGGCTTCCTTGCCGGAGACGAGGCACCTTCGCCGGCAGAGAGCCTCCGGCCGGCCGCGGTGCGCTCCGGAGCGGGGGCTTGTGCCGAAAGAGGCCGGGAACAGGCGCTTACCTTCGGACAGCTCCGGATGCCCGTCTAATGCGTCTCTTGTCGCCTACACGGCAGGGAAAAGCTTTTCCACTCTGTCTAGGAAGGAGAAAGTGTGCCAGCAGAGCAAATGCCTCCCGGACTTTCCCTGCAATTCAGCAAGTGCTTTGCAGCTTGAAATTGGAAGGAAAGCCTCAGATTTAGCAGCCAGAGCTTCAGGAGGAGCAGCAGCGAGCACAGCATCGCTTTTGCAGCAGCTCCTTCCATGTGCATGTTTTTGGGAGTGGAAAGGCTTGCAGAGTGTTCAAGTAGCTTTTTCTCTCCGCTGGAAAGCTGCAGGCTCAGTGCCAGTGTTCTGCAGCTTCTTTCTTCACGTTTCAGCAGCTAGCACGCTCTCCGTGTGCAGGAGAAGCGGCTGAGGCTTCCTTGCCGGAGACGAGGCACCTTCGCCGGCAGAGAGCCTCCGGCCGGCCGCGGTGCGCTCCGGAGCGGGGGCTTGTGCCGAAAGAGGCCGGGAACAGGCGCTTACCTTCGGACAGCTCCGGATGCCCGTCTAATGCGTCTCTTGTCGCCTACACGGCAGGGAAAAGCTTTTCCACTCTGTCTAGGAAGGAGAAAGTGTGCCAGCAGAGCAAATGCCTCCCGGACTTTCCCTGCAATTCAGCAAGTGCTTTGCAGCTTGAAATTGGAAGGAAAGCCTCAGATTTAGCAGCCAGAGCTTCAGGAGGAGCAGCAGCGAGCACAGCATCGCTTTTGCAGCAGCTCCTTCCATGTGCATGTTTTTGGGAGTGGAAAGGCTTGCAGAGTGTTCAAGTAGCTTTTTCTCTCCGCTGGAAAGCTGCACGCTCAGTGCCAGTGTTCTGCAGCTTCTTTCTTCACGTTTCAGCAGCTAGCACGCTCTCCGTGTGCAGGAGAAGCGGCTGAGGCTTCCTTGCCGGAGAAGCGGCACCTTCGCCGGCAGAGAGCATCCTGCCGGCCGCGGTGCGCTCCGGAGCGGGGGCTTGTGCCGAAAGAGGCCGGGAACAGGCGCTTACCTTCGGACAGCTCCGGATGCCCGTCTAATGCGTCTCTTGTCGCCTACACGGCAGGGAAAAGCTTTTCCACTCTGTCTAGGAAGGAGAAAGTGTGCCAGCACAGCAAATGCCTCCCGGACTTTCCCTGCAATTCAGCAAGTGCTTTGCAGCTTGAAATTGGAAGGAAAGCCTCAGATTTAGCAGCCAGAGCTTCAGGAGGAGCAGCAGCGAGCACAGCATCGCTTTTGCAGCAGCTCCTTCCATGTGCATGTTTTTGGGAGTGGAAAGGCTTGCAGAGTGTTCAAGTAGCTTTTTCTCTCCGCTGGAAAGCTGCACGCTCAGTGCCAGTGTTCTGCAGCTTCTTTCTTCACGTTTCAGCAGCTAGCACGCTCTCCGTGTGCAGGAGAAGCGGCTGAGGCTTCCTTGCCGGAGACGAGGCACCTTCGCCGGCAGAGAGCCTCCGGCCGGCCGCGGTGCGCTCCGGAGCGGGGGCTTGTGCCGAAAGAGGCCGGGAACAGGCGCTTACCTTCGGACAGCTCCGGATGCCCGTCTAATGCGTCTCTTGTCGCCTACACGGCAGGGAAAAGCTTTTCCACTCTGTCTAGGAAGGAGAAAGTGTGCCAGCAGAGCAAATGCCTCCCGGACTTTCCCTGCAATTCAGCAAGTGCTTTGCAGCTTGAAATTGGAAGGAAAGCCTCAGATTTAGCAGCCAGAGCTTCAGGAGGAGCAGCAGCGAGCACAGCATCGCTTTTGCAGCAGCTCCTTCCATGTGCATGTTTTTGGGAGTGGAAAGGCTTGCAGAGTGTTCAAGTAGCTTTTTCTCTCCGCTGGAAAGCTGCAGGCTCAGTGCCAGTGTTCTGCAGCTTCTTTCTTCACGTTTCAGCAGCTAGCACGCTCTCCGTGTGCAGGAGAAGCGGCTGAGGCTTCCTTGCCGGAGACGAGGCACCTTCGCCGGCAGAGAGCCTCCGGCCGGCCGCGGTGCGCTCCGGAGCGGGGGCTTGTGCCGAAAGAGGCCGGGAACAGGCGCTTACCTTCGGACAGCTCCGGATGCCCGTCTAATGCGTCTCTTGTCGCCTACACGGCAGGGAAAAGCTTTTCCACTCTGTCTAGGAAGGAGAAAGTGTGCCAGCAGAGCAAATGCCTCCCGGACTTTCCCTGCAATTCAGCAAGTGCTTTGCAGCTTGAAATTGGAAGGAAAGCCTCAGATTTAGCAGCCAGAGCTTCAGGAGGAGCAGCAGCGAGCACAGCATCGCTTTTGCAGCAGCTCCTTCCATGTGCATGTTTTTGGGAGTGGAAAGGCTTGCAGAGTGTTCAAGTAGCTTTTTCTCTCCGCTGGAAAGCTGCACGCTCAGTGCCAGTGTTCTGCAGCTTCTTTCTTCACGTTTCAGCAGCTAGCACGCTCTCCGTGTGCAGGAGAAGCGGCTGAGGCTTCCTTGCCGGAGAAGCGGCACCTTCGCCGGCAGAGAGCATCCTGCCGGCCGCGGTGCGCTCCGGAGCGGGGGCTTGTGCCGAAAGAGGCCGGCAACAGGCGCTTACCTTCGGACAGCTCCGGATGCCCGTCTAATGCGTCTCTTGTCGCCTACACGGCAGGGAAAAGCTTTTCCACTCTGTCTAGGAAGGAGAAAGTGTGCCAGCAGAGCAAATGCCTCCCGGACTTTCCCTGCAATTCAGCAAGTGCTTTGCAGCTTGAAATTGGAAGGAAAGCCTCAGATTTAGCAGCCAGAGCTTCAGGAGGAGCAGCAGCGAGCACAGCATCGCTTTTGCAGCAGCTCCTTCCATGTGCATGTTTTTGGGAGTGGAAAGGCTTGCAGAGTGTTCAAGTAGCTTTTTCTCTCCGCTGGAAAGCTGCAGGCTCAGTGCCAGTGTTCTGCAGCTTCTTTCTTCACGTTTCAGCAGCTAGCACGCTCTCCGTGTGCAGGAGAAGCGGCTGAGGCTTCCTTGCCGGAGACGAGGCACCTTCGCCGGCAGAGAGCCTCCGGCCGGCCGCGGTGCGCTCCGGAGCGGGGGCTTGTGCCGAAAGAGGCCGGGAACAGGCGCTTACCTTCGGACAGCTCCGGATGCCCGTCTAATGCGTCTCTTGTCGCCTACACGGCAGGGAAAAGCTTTTCCACTCTGTCTAGGAAGGAGAAAGTGTGCCAGCAGAGCAAATGCCTCCCGGACTTTCCCTGCAATTCAGCAAGTGCTTTGCAGCTTGAAATTGGAAGGAAAGCCTCAGATTTAGCAGCCAGAGCTTCAGGAGGAGCAGCAGCGAGCACAGCATCGCTTTTGCAGCAGCTCCTTCCATGTGCATGTTTTTGGGAGTGGAAAGGCTTGCAGAGTGTTCAAGTAGCTTTTTCTCTCCGCTGGAAAGCTGCACGCTCAGTGCCAGTGTTCTGCAGCTTCTTTCTTCACGTTTCAGCAGCTAGCACGCTCTCCGTGTGCAGGAGAAGCGGCTGAGGCTTCCTTGCCGGAGACGAGGCACCTTCGCCGGCAGAGAGCCTCCGGCCGGCCGCGGTGCGCTCCGGAGCGGGGGCTTGTGCCGAAAGAGGCCGGGAACAGGCGCTTACCTTCGGACAGCTCCGGATGCCCGTCTAATGCGTCTCTTGTCGCCTACACGGCAGGGAAAAGCTTTTCCACTCTGTCTAGGAAGGAGAAAGTGTGCCAGCACAGCAAATGCCTCCCGGACTTTCCCTGCAATTCAGCAAGTGCTTTGCAGCTTGAAATTGGAAGGAAAGCCTCAGATTTAGCAGCCAGAGCTTCAGGAGGAGCAGCAGCGAGCACAGCATCGCTTTTGCAGCAGCTCCTTCCATGTGCATGTTTTTGGGAGTGGAAAGGCTTGCAGAGTGTTCAAGTAGCTTTTTCTCTCCGCTGGAAAGCTGCAGGCTCAGTGCCAGTGTTCTGCAGCTTCTTTCTTCACGTTTCAGCAGCTAGCACGCTCTCCGTGTGCAGGAGAAGCGGCTGAGGCTTCCTTGCCGGAGACGAGGCACCTTCGCCGGCAGAGAGCCTCCGGCCGGCCGCGGTGCGCTCCGGAGCGGGGGCTTGTGCCGAAAGAGGCCGGGAACAGGCGCTTACCTTCGGACAGCTCCGGATGCCCGTCTAATGCGTCTCTTGTCGCCTACACGGCAGGGAAAAGCTTTTCCACTCTGTCTAGGAAGGAGAAAGTGTGCCAGCAGAGCAAATGCCTCCCGGACTTTCCCTGCAATTCAGCAAGTGCTTTGCAGCTTGAAATTGGAAGGAAAGCCTCAGATTTAGCAGCCAGAGCTTCAGGAGGAGCAGCAGCGAGCACAGCATCGCTTTTGCAGCAGCTCCTTCCATGTGCATGTTTTTGGGAGTGGAAAGGCTTGCAGAGTGTTCAAGTAGCTTTTTCTCTCCGCTGGAAAGCTGCACGCTCAGTGCCAGTGTTCTGCAGCTTCTTTCTTCACGTTTCAGCAGCTAGCACGCTCTCCGTGTGCAGGAGAAGCGGCTGAGGCTTCCTTGCCGGAGAAGCGGCACCTTCGCCGGCAGAGAGCATCCTGCCGGCCGCGGTGCGCTCCGGAGCGGGGGCTTGTGCCGAAAGAGGCCGGCAACAGGCGCTTACCTTCGGACAGCTCCGGATGCCCGTCTAATGCGTCTCTTGTCGCCTACACGGCAGGGAAAAGCTTTTCCACTCTGTCTAGGAAGGAGAAAGTGTGCCAGCAGAGCAAATGCCTCCCGGACTTTCCCTGCAATTCAGCAAGTGCTTTGCAGCTTGAAATTGGAAGGAAAGCCTCAGATTTAGCAGCCAGAGCTTCAGGAGGAGCAGCAGCGAGCACAGCATCGCTTTTGCAGCAGCTCCTTCCATGTGCATGTTTTTGGGAGTGGAAAGGCTTGCAGAGTGTTCAAGTAGCTTTTTCTCTCCGCTGGAAAGCTGCAGGCTCAGTGCCAGTGTTCTGCAGCTTCTTTCTTCACGTTTCAGCAGCTAGCACGCTCTCCGTGTGCAGGAGAAGCGGCTGAGGCTTCCTTGCCGGAGACGAGGCACCTTCGCCGGCAGAGAGCCTCCGGCCGGCCGCGGTGCGCTCCGGAGCGGGGGCTTGTGCCGAAAGAGGCCGGCAACAGGCGCTTACCTTCGGACAGCTCCGGATGCCCGTCTAATGCGTCTCTTGTCGCCTACACGGCAGGGAAAAGCTTTTCCACTCTGTCTAGGAAGGAGAAAGTGTGCCAGCAGAGCAAATGCCTCCCGGACTTTCCCTGCAATTCAGCAAGTGCTTTGCAGCTTGAAATTGGAAGGAAAGCCTCAGATTTAGCAGCCAGAGCTTCAGGAGGAGCAGCAGCGAGCACAGCATCGCTTTTGCAGCAGCTCCTTCCATGTGCATGTTTTTGGGAGTGGAAAGGCTTGCAGAGTGTTCAAGTAGCTTTTTCTCTCCGCTGGAAAGCTGCACGCTCAGTGCCAGTGTTCTGCAGCTTCTTTCTTCACGTTTCAGCAGCTAGCACGCTCTCCGTGTGCAGGAGAAGCGGCTGAGGCTTCCTTGCCGGAGACGAGGCACCTTCGCCGGCAGAGAGCCTCCGGCCGGCCGCGGTGCGCTCCGGAGCGGGGGCTTGTGCCGAAAGAGGCCGGGAACAGGCGCTTACCTTCGGACAGCTCCGGATGCCCGTCTAATGCGTCTCTTGTCGCCTACACGGCAGGGAAAAGCTTTTCCACTCTGTCTAGGAAGGAGAAAGTGTGCCAGCACAGCAAATGCCTCCCGGACTTTCCCTGCAATTCAGCAAGTGCTTTGCAGCTTGAAATTGGAAGGAAAGCCTCAGATTTAGCAGCCAGAGCTTCAGGAGGAGCAGCAGCGAGCACAGCATCGCTTTTGCAGCAGCTCCTTCCATGTGCATGTTTTTGGGAGTGGAAAGGCTTGCAGAGTGTTCAAGTAGCTTTTTCTCTCCGCTGGAAAGCTGCACGCTCAGTGCCAGTGTTCTGCAGCTTCTTTCTTCACGTTTCAGCAGCTAGCACGCTCTCCGTGTGCAGGAGAAGCGGCTGAGGCTTCCTTGCCGGAGACGAGGCACCTTCGCCGGCAGAGAGCCTCCGGCCGGCCGCGGTGCGCTCCGGAGCGGGGGCTTGTGCCGAAAGAGGCCGGGAACAGGCGCTTACCTTCGGACAGCTCCGGATGCCCGTCTAATGCGTCTCTTGTCGCCTACACGGCAGGGAAAAGCTTTTCCACTCTGTCTAGGAAGGAGAAAGTGTGCCAGCAGAGCAAATGCCTCCCGGACTTTCCCTGCAATTCAGCAAGTGCTTTGCAGCTTGAAATTGGAAGGAAAGCCTCAGATTTAGCAGCCAGAGCTTCAGGAGGAGCAGCAGCGAGCACAGCATCGCTTTTGCAGCAGCTCCTTCCATGTGCATGTTTTTGGGAGTGGAAAGGCTTGCAGAGTGTTCAAGTAGCTTTTTCTCTCCGCTGGAAAGCTGCAGGCTCAGTGCCAGTGTTCTGCAGCTTCTTTCTTCACGTTTCAGCAGCTAGCACGCTCTCCGTGTGCAGGAGAAGCGGCTGAGGCTTCCTTGCCGGAGACGAGGCACCTTCGCCGGCAGAGAGCCTCCGGCCGGCCGCGGTGCGCTCCGGAGCGGGGGCTTGTGCCGAAAGAGGCCGGGAACAGGCGCTTACCTTCGGACAGCTCCGGATGCCCGTCTAATGCGTCTCTTGTCGCCTACACGGCAGGGAAAAGCTTTTCCACTCTGTCTAGGAAGGAGAAAGTGTGCCAGCACAGCAAATGCCTCCCGGACTTTCCCTGCAATTCAGCAAGTGCTTTGCAGCTTGAAATTGGAAGGAAAGCCTCAGATTTAGCAGCCAGAGCTTCAGGAGGAGCAGCAGCGAGCACAGCATCGCTTTTGCAGCAGCTCCTTCCATGTGCATGTTTTTGGGAGTGGAAAGGCTTGCAGAGTGTTCAAGTAGCTTTTTCTCTCCGCTGGAAAGCTGCACGCTCAGTGCCAGTGTTCTGCAGCTTCTTTCTTCACGTTTCAGCAGCTAGCACGCTCTCCGTGTGCAGGAGAAGCGGCTGAGGCTTCCTTGCCGGAGACGAGGCACCTTCGCCGGCAGAGAGCCTCCGGCCGGCCGCGGTGCGCTCCGGAGCGGGGGCTTGTGCCGAAAGAGGCCGGGAACAGGCGCTTACCTTCGGACAGCTCCGGATGCCCGTCTAATGCGTCTCTTGTCGCCTACACGGCAGGGAAAAGCTTTTCCACTCTGTCTAGGAAGGAGAAAGTGTGCCAGCACAGCAAATGCCTCCCGGACTTTCCCTGCAATTCAGCAAGTGCTTTGCAGCTTGAAATTGGAAGGAAAGCCTCAGATTTAGCAGCCAGAGCTTCAGGAGGAGCAGCAGCGAGCACAGCATCGCTTTTGCAGCAGCTCCTTCCATGTGCATGTTTTTGGGAGTGGAAAGGCTTGCAGAGTGTTCAAGTAGCTTTTTCTCTCCGCTGGAAAGCTGCACGCTCAGTGCCAGTGTTCTGCAGCTTCTTTCTTCACGTTTCAGCAGCTAGCACGCTCTCCGTGTGCAGGAGAAGCGGCTGAGGCTTCCTTGCCGGAGACGAGGCACCTTCGCCGGCAGAGAGCCTCCGGCCGGCCGCGGTGCGCTCCGGAGCGGGGGCTTGTGCCGAAAGAGGCCGGGAACAGGCGCTTACCTTCGGACAGCTCCGGATGCCCGTCTAATGCGTCTCTTGTCGCCTACACGGCAGGGAAAAGCTTTTCCACTCTGTCTAGGAAGGAGAAAGTGTGCCAGCACAGCAAATGCCTCCCGGACTTTCCCTGCAATTCAGCAAGTGCTTTGCAGCTTGAAATTGGAAGGAAAGCCTCAGATTTAGCAGCCAGAGCTTCAGGAGGAGCAGCAGCGAGCACAGCATCGCTTTTGCAGCAGCTCCTTCCATGTGCATGTTTTTGGGAGTGGAAAGGCTTGCAGAGTGTTCAAGTAGCTTTTTCTCTCCGCTGGAAAGCTGCACGCTCAGTGCCAGTGTTCTGCAGCTTCTTTCTTCACGTTTCAGCAGCTAGCACGCTCTCCGTGTGCAGGAGAAGCGGCTGAGGCTTCCTTGCCGGAGACGAGGCACCTTCGCCGGCAGAGAGCCTCCGGCCGGCCGCGGTGCGCTCCGGAGCGGGGGCTTGTGCCGAAAGAGGCCGGGAACAGGCGCTTACCTTCGGACAGCTCCGGATGCCCGTCTAATGCGTCTCTTGTCGCCTACACGGCAGGGAAAAGCTTTTCCACTCTGTCTAGGAAGGAGAAAGTGTGCCAGCACAGCAAATGCCTCCCGGACTTTCCCTGCAATTCAGCAAGTGCTTTGCAGCTTGAAATTGGAAGGAAAGCCTCAGATTTAGCAGCCAGAGCTTCAGGAGGAGCAGCAGCGAGCACAGCATCGCTTTTGCAGCAGCTCCTTCCATGTGCATGTTTTTGGGAGTGGAAAGGCTTGCAGAGTGTTCAAGTAGCTTTTTCTCTCCGCTGGAAAGCTGCACGCTCAGTGCCAGTGTTCTGCAGCTTCTTTCTTCACGTTTCAGCAGCTAGCACGCTCTCCGTGTGCAGGAGAAGCGGCTGAGGCTTCCTTGCCGGAGACGAGGCACCTTCGCCGGCAGAGAGCCTCCGGCCGGCCGCGGTGCGCTCCGGAGCGGGGGCTTGTGCCGAAAGAGGCCGGGAACAGGCGCTTACCTTCGGACAGCTCCGGATGCCCGTCTAATGCGTCTCTTGTCGCCTACACGGCAGGGAAAAGCTTTTCCACTCTGTCTAGGAAGGAGAAAGTGTGCCAGCACAGCAAATGCCTCCCGGACTTTCCCTGCAATTCAGCAAGTGCTTTGCAGCTTGAAATTGGAAGGAAAGCCTCAGATTTAGCAGCCAGAGCTTCAGGAGGAGCAGCAGCGAGCACAGCATCGCTTTTGCAGCAGCTCCTTCCATGTGCATGTTTTTGGGAGTGGAAAGGCTTGCAGAGTGTTCAAGTAGCTTTTTCTCTCCGCTGGAAAGCTGCACGCTCAGTGCCAGTGTTCTGCAGCTTCTTTCTTCACGTTTCAGCAGCTAGCACGCTCTCCGTGTGCAGGAGAAGCGGCTGAGGCTTCCTTGCCGGAGAAGCGGCACCTTCGCCGGCAGAGAGCATCCTGCCGGCCGCGGTGCGCTCCGGAGCGGGGGCTTGTGCCGAAAGAGGCCGGGAACAGGCGCTTACCTTCGGACAGCTCCGGATGCCCGTCTAATGCGTCTCTTGTCGCCTACACGGCAGGGAAAAGCTTTTCCACTCTGTCTAGGAAGGAGAAAGTGTGCCAGCAGAGCAAATGCCTCCCGGACTTTCCCTGCAATTCAGCAAGTGCTTTGCAGCTTGAAATTGGAAGGAAAGCCTCAGATTTAGCAGCCAGAGCTTCAGGAGGAGCAGCAGCGAGCACAGCATCGCTTTTGCAGCAGCTCCTTCCATGTGCATGTTTTTGGGAGTGGAAAGGCTTGCAGAGTGTTCAAGTAGCTTTTTCTCTCCGCTGGAAAGCTGCACGCTCAGTGCCAGTGTTCTGCAGCTTCTTTCTTCACGTTTCAGCAGCTAGCACGCTCTCCGTGTGCAGGAGAAGCGGCTGAGGCTTCCTTGCCGGAGACGAGGCACCTTCGCCGGCAGAGAGCCTCCGGCCGGCCGCGGTGCGCTCCGGAGCGGGGGCTTGTGCCGAAAGAGGCCGGGAACAGGCGCTTACCTTCGGACAGCTCCGGATGCCCGTCTAATGCGTCTCTTGTCGCCTACACGGCAGGGAAAAGCTTTTCCACTCTGTCTAGGAAGGAGAAAGTGTGCCAGCACAGCAAATGCCTCCCGGACTTTCCCTGCAATTCAGCAAGTGCTTTGCAGCTTGAAATTGGAAGGAAAGCCTCAGATTTAGCAGCCAGAGCTTCAGGAGGAGCAGCAGCGAGCACAGCATCGCTTTTGCAGCAGCTCCTTCCATGTGCATGTTTTTGGGAGTGGAAAGGCTTGCAGAGTGTTCAAGTAGCTTTTTCTCTCCGCTGGAAAGCTGCACGCTCAGTGCCAGTGTTCTGCAGCTTCTTTCTTCACGTTTCAGCAGCTAGCACGCTCTCCGTGTGCAGGAGAAGCGGCTGAGGCTTCCTTGCCGGAGACGAGGCACCTTCGCCGGCAGAGAGCCTCCGGCCGGCCGCGGTGCGCTCCGGAGCGGGGGCTTGTGCCGAAAGAGGCCGGGAACAGGCGCTTACCTTCGGACAGCTCCGGATGCCCGTCTAATGCGTCTCTTGTCGCCTACACGGCAGGGAAAAGCTTTTCCACTCTGTCTAGGAAGGAGAAAGTGTGCCAGCACAGCAAATGCCTCCCGGACTTTCCCTGCAATTCAGCAAGTGCTTTGCAGCTTGAAATTGGAAGGAAAGCCTCAGATTTAGCAGCCAGAGCTTCAGGAGGAGCAGCAGCGAGCACAGCATCGCTTTTGCAGCAGCTCCTTCCATGTGCATGTTTTTGGGAGTGGAAAGGCTTGCAGAGTGTTCAAGTAGCTTTTTCTCTCCGCTGGAAAGCTGCACGCTCAGTGCCAGTGTTCTGCAGCTTCTTTCTTCACGTTTCAGCAGCTAGCACGCTCTCCGTGTGCAGGAGAAGCGGCTGAGGCTTCCTTGCCGGAGACGAGGCACCTTCGCCGGCAGAGAGCCTCCGGCCGGCCGCGGTGCGCTCCGGAGCGGGGGCTTGTGCCGAAAGAGGCCGGGAACAGGCGCTTACCTTCGGACAGCTCCGGATGCCCGTCTAATGCGTCTCTTGTCGCCTACACGGCAGGGAAAAGCTTTTCCACTCTGTCTAGGAAGGAGAAAGTGTGCCAGCACAGCAAATGCCTCCCGGACTTTCCCTGCAATTCAGCAAGTGCTTTGCAGCTTGAAATTGGAAGGAAAGCCTCAGATTTAGCAGCCAGAGCTTCAGGAGGAGCAGCAGCGAGCACAGCATCGCTTTTGCAGCAGCTCCTTCCATGTGCATGTTTTTGGGAGTGGAAAGGCTTGCAGAGTGTTCAAGTAGCTTTTTCTCTCCGCTGGAAAGCTGCACGCTCAGTGCCAGTGTTCTGCAGCTTCTTTCTTCACGTTTCAGCAGCTAGCACGCTCTCCGTGTGCAGGAGAAGCGGCTGAGGCTTCCTTGCCGGAGAAGCGGCACCTTCGCCGGCAGAGAGCATCCTGCCGGCCGCGGTGCGCTCCGGAGCGGGGGCTTGTGCCGAAAGAGGCCGGGAACAGGCGCTTACCTTCGGACAGCTCCGGATGCCCGTCTAATGCGTCTCTTGTCGCCTACACGGCAGGGAAAAGCTTTTCCACTCTGTCTAGGAAGGAGAAAGTGTGCCAGCAGAGCAAATGCCTCCCGGACTTTCCCTGCAATTCAGCAAGTGCTTTGCAGCTTGAAATTGGAAGGAAAGCCTCAGATTTAGCAGCCAGAGCTTCAGGAGGAGCAGCAGCGAGCACAGCATCGCTTTTGCAGCAGCTCCTTCCATGTGCATGTTTTTGGGAGTGGAAAGGCTTGCAGAGTGTTCAAGTAGCTTTTTCTCTCCGCTGGAAAGCTGCACGCTCAGTGCCAGTGTTCTGCAGCTTCTTTCTTCACGTTTCAGCAGCTAGCACGCTCTCCGTGTGCAGGAGAAGCGGCTGAGGCTTCCTTGCCGGAGACGAGGCACCTTCGCCGGCAGAGAGCCTCCGGCCGGCCGCGGTGCGCTCCGGAGCGGGGGCTTGTGCCGAAAGAGGCCGGGAACAGGCGCTTACCTTCGGACAGCTCCGGATGCCCGTCTAATGCGTCTCTTGTCGCCTACACGGCAGGGAAAAGCTTTTCCACTCTGTCTAGGAAGGAGAAAGTGTGCCAGCAGAGCAAATGCCTCCCGGACTTTCCCTGCAATTCAGCAAGTGCTTTGCAGCTTGAAATTGGAAGGAAAGCCTCAGATTTAGCAGCCAGAGCTTCAGGAGGAGCAGCAGCGAGCACAGCATCGCTTTTGCAGCAGCTCCTTCCATGTGCATGTTTTTGGGAGTGGAAAGGCTTGCAGAGTGTTCAAGTAGCTTTTTCTCTCCGCTGGAAAGCTGCACGCTCAGTGCCAGTGTTCTGCAGCTTCTTTCTTCACGTTTCAGCAGCTAGCACGCTCTCCGTGTGCATGAGAAGCGGCTGAGGCTTCCTTGCCGGAGACGAGGCACCTTCGCCGGCAGAGAGCCTCCGGCCGGCCGCGGTGCGCTCCGGAGCGGGGGCTTGTGCCGAAAGAGGCCGGGAACAGGCGCTTACCTTCGGACAGCTCCGGATGCCCGTCTAATGCGTCTCTTGTCGCCTACACGGCAGGGAAAAGCTTTTCCACTCTGTCTAGGAAGGAGAAAGTGTGCCAGCAGAGCAAATGCATCCCGGACTTTCCCTGCAATTCAGCAAGTGCTTTGCAGCTTGAAATTGGAAGGAAAGCCTCAGATTTAGCAGCCAGAGCTTCAGGAGGAGCAGCAGCGAGCACAGCATCGCTTTTGCAGCAGCTCCTTCCATGTGCATGTTTTTGGGAGTGGAAAGGCTTGCAGAGTGTTCAAGTAGCTTTTTCTCTCCGCTGGAAAGCTGCACGCTCAGTGCCAGTGTTCTGCAGCTTCTTTCTTCACGTTTCAGCAGCTAGCACGCTCTCCGTGTGCAGGAGAAGCGGCTGAGGCTTCCTTGCCGGAGAAGCGGCACCTTCGCCGGCAGAGAGCATCCTGCCGGCCGCGGTGCGCTCCGGAGCGGGGGCTTGTGCCGAAAGAGGCCGGGAACAGGCGCTTACCTTCGGACAGCTCCGGATGCCCGTCTAATGCGTCTCTTGTCGCCTACACGGCAGGGAAAAGCTTTTCCACTCTGTCTAGGAAGGAGAAAGTGTGCCAGCAGAGCAAATGCCTCCCGGACTTTCCCTGCAATTCAGCAAGTGCTTTGCAGCTTGAAATTGGAAGGAAAGCCTCAGATTTAGCAGCCAGAGCTTCAGGAGGAGCAGCAGCGAGCACAGCATCGCTTTTGCAGCAGCTCCTTCCATGTGCATGTTTTTGGGAGTGGAAAGGCTTGCAGAGTGTTCAAGTAGCTTTTTCTCTCCGCTGGAAAGCTGCAGGCTCAGTGCCAGTGTTCTGCAGCTTCTTTCTTCACGTTTCAGCAGCTAGCACGCTCTCCGTGTGCAGGAGAAGCGGCTGAGGCTTCCTTGCCGGAGACGAGGCACCTTCGCCGGCAGAGAGCCTCCGGCCGGCCGCGGTGCGCTCCGGAGCGGGGGCTTGTGCCGAAAGAGGCCGGGAACAGGCGCTTACCTTCGGACAGCTCCGGATGCCCGTCTAATGCGTCTCTTGTCGCCTACACGGCAGGGAAAAGCTTTTCCACTCTGTCTAGGAAGGAGAAAGTGTGCCAGCAGAGCAAATGCCTCCCGGACTTTCCCTGCAATTCAGCAAGTGCTTTGCAGCTTGAAATTGGAAGGAAAGCCTCAGATTTAGCAGCCAGAGCTTCAGGAGGAGCAGCAGCGAGCACAGCATCGCTTTTGCAGCAGCTCCTTCCATGTGCATGTTTTTGGGAGTGGAAAGGCTTGCAGAGTGTTCAAGTAGCTTTTTCTCTCCGCTGGAAAGCTGCACGCTCAGTGCCAGTGTTCTGCAGCTTCTTTCTTCACGTTTCAGCAGCTAGCACGCTCTCCGTGTGCAGGAGAAGCGGCTGAGGCTTCCTTGCCGGAGACGAGGCACCTTCGCCGGCAGAGAGCCTCCGGCCGGCCGCGGTGCGCTCCGGAGCGGGGGCTTGTGCCGAAAGAGGCCGGGAACAGGCGCTTACCTTCGGACAGCTCCGGATGCCCGTCTAATGCGTCTCTTGTCGCCTACACGGCAGGGAAAAGCTTTTCCACTCTGTCTAGGAAGGAGAAAGTGTGCCAGCAGAGCAAATGCATCCCGGACTTTCCCTGCAATTCAGCAAGTGCTTTGCAGCTTGAAATTGGAAGGAAAGCCTCAGATTTAGCAGCCAGAGCTTCAGGAGGAGCAGCAGCGAGCACAGCATCGCTTTTGCAGCAGCTCCTTCCATGTGCATGTTTTTGGGAGTGGAAAGGCTTGCAGAGTGTTCAAGTAGCTTTTTCTCTCCGCTGGAAAGCTGCACGCTCAGTGCCAGTGTTCTGCAGCTTCTTTCTTCACGTTTCAGCAGCTAGCACGCTCTCCGTGTGCAGGAGAAGCGGCTGAGGCTTCCTTGCCGGAGAAGCGGCACCTTCGCCGGCAGAGAGCATCCGGCCGGCCGCGGTGCGCTCCGGAGCGGGGGCTTGTGCCGAAAGAGGCCGGGAACAGGCGCTTACCTTCGGACAGCTCCGGATGCCCGTCTAATGCGTCTCTTGTCGCCTACACGGCAGGGAAAAGCTTTTCCACTCTGTCTAGGAAGGAGAAAGTGTGCCAGCAGAGCAAATGCCTCCCGGACTTTCCCTGCAATTCAGCAAGTGCTTTGCAGCTTGAAATTGGAAGGAAAGCCTCAGATTTAGCAGCCAGAGCTTCAGGAGGAGCAGCAGCGAGCACAGCATCGCTTTTGCAGCAGCTCCTTCCATGTGCATGTTTTTGGGAGTGGAAAGGCTTGCAGAGTGTTCAAGTAGCTTTTTCTCTCCGCTGGAAAGCTGCACGCTCAGTGCCAGTGTTCTGCAGCTTCTTTCTTCACGTTTCAGCAGCTAGCACGCTCTCCGTGTGCAGGAGAAGCGGCTGAGGCTTCCTTGCCGGAGACGAGGCACCTTCGCCGGCAGAGAGCCTCCGGCCGGCCGCGGTGCGCTCCGGAGCGGGGGCTTGTGCCGAAAGAGGCCGGGAACAGGCGCTTACCTTCGGACAGCTCCGGATGCCCGTCTAATGCGTCTCTTGTCGCCTACACGGCAGGGAAAAGCTTTTCCACTCTGTCTAGGAAGGAGAAAGTGTGCCAGCAGAGCAAATGCCTCCCGGACTTTCCCTGCAATTCAGCAAGTGCTTTGCAGCTTGAAATTGGAAGGAAAGCCTCAGATTTAGCAGCCAGAGCTTCAGGAGGAGCAGCAGCGAGCACAGCATCGCTTTTGCAGCAGCTCCTTCCATGTGCATGTTTTTGGGAGTGGAAAGGCTTGCAGAGTGTTCAAGTAGCTTTTTCTCTCCGCTGGAAAGCTGCACGCTCAGTGCCAGTGTTCTGCAGCTTCTTTCTTCACGTTTCAGCAGCTAGCACGCTCTCCGTGTGCAGGAGAAGCGGCTGAGGCTTCCTTGCCGGAGACGAGGCACCTTCGCCGGCAGAGAGCCTCCGGCCGGCCGCGGTGCGCTCCGGAGCGGGGGCTTGTGCCGAAAGAGGCCGGGAACAGGCGCTTACCTTCGGACAGCTCCGGATGCCCGTCTAATGCGTCTCTTGTCGCCTACACGGCAGGGAAAAGCTTTTCCACTCTGTCTAGGAAGGAGAAAGTGTGCCAGCAGAGCAAATGCCTCCCGGACTTTCCCTGCAATTCAGCAAGTGCTTTGCAGCTTGAAATTGGAAGGAAAGCCTCAGATTTAGCAGCCAGAGCTTCAGGAGGAGCAGCAGCGAGCACAGCATCGCTTTTGCAGCAGCTCCTTCCATGTGCATGTTTTTGGGAGTGGAAAGGCTTGCAGAGTGTTCAAGTAGCTTTTTCTCTCCGCTGGAAAGCTGCACGCTCAGTGCCAGTGTTCTGCAGCTTCTTTCTTCACGTTTCAGCAGCTAGCACGCTCTCCGTGTGCAGGAGAAGCGGCTGAGGCTTCCTTGCCGGAGACGAGGCACCTTCGCCGGCAGAGAGCCTCCGGCCGGCCGCGGTGCGCTCCGGAGCGGGGGCTTGTGCCGAAAGAGGCCGGGAACAGGCGCTTACCTTCGGACAGCTCCGGATGCCCGTCTAATGCGTCTCTTGTCGCCTACACGGCAGGGAAAAGCTTTTCCACTCTGTCTAGGAAGGAGAAAGTGTGCCAGCACAGCAAATGCCTCCCGGACTTTCCCTGCAATTCAGCAAGTGCTTTGCAGCTTGAAATTGGAAGGAAAGCCTCAGATTTAGCAGCCAGAGCTTCAGGAGGAGCAGCAGCGAGCACAGCATCGCTTTTGCAGCAGCTCCTTCCATGTGCATGTTTTTGGGAGTGGAAAGGCTTGCAGAGTGTTCAAGTAGCTTTTTCTCTCCGCTGGAAAGCTGCACGCTCAGTGCCAGTGTTCTGCAGCTTCTTTCTTCACGTTTCAGCAGCTAGCACGCTCTCCGTGTGCAGGAGAAGCGGCTGAGGCTTCCTTGCCGGAGACGAGGCACCTTCGCCGGCAGAGAGCCTCCGGCCGGCCGCGGTGCGCTCCGGAGCGGGGGCTTGTGCCGAAAGAGGCCGGCAACAGGCGCTTACCTTCGGACAGCTCCGGATGCCCGTCTAATGCGTCTCTTGTCGCCTACACGGCAGGGAAAAGCTTTTCCACTCTGTCTAGGAAGGAGAAAGTGTGCCAGCACAGCAAATGCCTCCCGGACTTTCCCTGCAATTCAGCAAGTGCTTTGCAGCTTGAAATTGGAAGGAAAGCCTCAGATTTAGCAGCCAGAGCTTCAGGAGGAGCAGCAGCGAGCACAGCATCGCTTTTGCAGCAGCTCCTTCCATGTGCATGTTTTTGGGAGTGGAAAGGCTTGCAGAGTGTTCAAGTAGCTTTTTCTCTCCGCTGGAAAGCTGCACGCTCAGTGCCAGTGTTCTGCAGCTTCTTTCTTCACGTTTCAGCAGCTAGCACGCTCTCCGTGTGCAGGAGAAGCGGCTGAGGCTTCCTTGCCGGAGAAGCGGCACCTTCGCCGGCAGAGAGCCTCTGGCCGGCCGCGGTGCGCTCCGGAGCGGGGGCTTGTGCCGAAAGAGGCCGGGAACAGGCGCTTACCTTCGGACAGCTCCGGATGCCCGTCTAATGCGTCTCTTGTCGCCTACACGGCAGGGAAAAGCTTTTCCACTCTGTCTAGGAAGGAGAAAGTGTGCCAGCACAGCAAATGCCTCCCGGACTTTCCCTGCAATTCAGCAAGTGCTTTGCAGCTTGAAATTGGAAGGAAAGCCTCAGATTTAGCAGCCAGAGCTTCAGGAGGAGCAGCAGCGAGCACAGCATCGCTTTTGCAGCAGCTCCTTCCATGTGCATGTTTTTGGGAGTGGAAAGGCTTGCAGAGTGTTCAAGTAGCTTTTTCTCTCCGCTGGAAAGCTGCAGGCTCAGTGCCAGTGTTCTGCAGCTTCTTTCTTCACGTTTCAGCAGCTAGCACGCTCTCCGTGTGCAGGAGAAGCGGCTGAGGCTTCCTTGCCGGAGACGAGGCACCTTCGCCGGCAGAGAGCCTCCGGCCGGCCGCGGTGCGCTCCGGAGCGGGGGCTTGTGCCGAAAGAGGCCGGGAACAGGCGCTTACCTTCGGACAGCTCCGGATGCCCGTCTAATGCGTCTCTTGTCGCCTACACGGCAGGGAAAAGCTTTTCCACTCTGTCTAGGAAGAAGAAAGTGTGCCAGCACAGCAAATGCCTCCCGGACTTTCCCTGCAATTCAGCAAGTGCTTTGCAGCTTGAAATTGGAAGGAAAGCCTCAGATTTAGCAGCCAGAGCTTCAGGAGGAGCAGCAGCGAGCACAGCATCGCTTTTGCAGCAGCTCCTTCCATGTGCATGTTTTTGGGAGTGGAAAGGCTTGCAGAGTGTTCAAGTAGCTTTTTCTCTCCGCTGGAAAGCTGCACGCTCAGTGCCAGTGTTCTGCAGCTTCTTTCTTCACGTTTCAGCAGCTAGCACGCTCTCCGTGTGCAGGAGAAGCGGCTGAGGCTTCCTTGCCGGAGACGAGGCACCTTCGCCGGCAGAGAGCCTCCGTCCGGCCGCGGTGCGCTCCGGAGCGGGGGCTTGTGCCGAAAGAGGCCGGCAACAGGCGCTTACCTTCGGACAGCTCCGGATGCCCGTCTAATGCGTCTCTTGTCGCCTACACGGCAGGGAAAAGCTTTTCCACTCTGTCTAGGAAGGAGAAAGTGTGCCAGCACAGCAAATGCCTCCCGGACTTTCCCTGCAATTCAGCAAGTGCTTTGCAGCTTGAAATTGGAAGGAAAGCCTCAGATTTAGCAGCCAGAGCTTCAGGAGGAGCAGCAGCGAGCACAGCATCGCTTTTGCAGCAGCTCCTTCCATGTGCATGTTTTTGGGAGTGGAAAGGCTTGCAGAGTGTTCAAGTAGCTTTTTCTCTCCGCTGGAAAGCTGCACGCTCAGTGCCAGTGTTCTGCAGCTTCTTTCTTCACGTTTCAGCAGCTAGCACGCTCTCCGTGTGCAGGAGAAGCGGCTGAGGCTTCCTTGCCGGAGAAGCGGCACCTTCGCCGGCAGAGAGCCTCTGGCCGGCCGCGGTGCGCTCCGGAGCGGGGGCTTGTGCCGAAAGAGGCCGGCAACAGGCGCTTACCTTCGGACAGCTCCGGATGCCCGTCTAATGCGTCTCTTGTCGCCTACACGGCAGGGAAAAGCTTTTCCACTCTGTCTAGGAAGGAGAAAGTGTGCCAGCACAGCAAATGCCTCCCGGACGTTCCCTGCAATTCAGCAAGTGCTTTGCAGCTTGAAATTGGAAGGAAAGCCTCAGATTTAGCAGCCAGAGCTTCAGGAGGAGCAGCAGCGAGCACAGCATCGCTTTTGCAGCAGCTCCTTCCATGTGCATGTTTTTGGGAGTGGAAAGGCTTGCAGAGTGTTCAAGTAGCTTTTTCTCTCCGCTGGAAAGCTGCACGCTCAGTGCCAGTGTTCTGCAGCTTCTTTCTTCACGTTTCAGCAGCTAGCACGCTCTCCGTGTGCAGGAGAAGCGGCTGAGGCTTCCTTGCCGGAGACGAGGCACCTTCGCCGGCAGAGAGCCTCCGGCCGGCCGCGGTGCGCTCCGGAGCGGGGGCTTGTGCCGAAAGAGGCCGGGAATAGGGGCTTACCTTCGGACAGCTCCGGATGCCCGTCTAATGCGTCTCTTGTCGCCTACACGGCAGGGAAAAGCTTTTCCACTCTGTCTAGGAAGGAGAAAGTGTGCCAGCACAGCAAATGCCTCCCGGACTTTCCCTGCAATTCAGCAAGTGCTTTGCAGCTTGAAATTGGAAGGAAAGCCTCAGATTTAGCAGCCAGAGCTTCAGGAGGAGCAGCAGCGAGCACAGCATCGCTTTTGCAGCAGCTCCTTCCATGTGCATGTTTTTGGGAGTGGAAAGGCTTGCAGAGTGTTCAAGTAGCTTTTTCTCTCCGCTGGAAAGCTGCACGCTCAGTGCCAGTGTTCTGCAGCTTCTTTCTTCACGTTTCAGCAGCTAGCACGCTCTCCGTGTGCAGGAGAAGCGGCTGAGGCTTCCTTGCCGGAGAAGCGGCACCTTCGCCGGCAGAGAGCCTCTGGCCGGCCGCGGTGCGCTCCGGAGCGGGGGCTTGTGCCGAAAGAGGCCGGGAACAGGCGCTTACCTTCGGACAGCTCCGGATGCCCGTCTAATGCGTCTCTTGTCGCCTACACGGCAGGGAAAAGCTTTTCCACTCTGTCTAGGAAGGAGAAAGTGTGCCAGCACAGCAAATGCCTCCCGGACTTTCCCTGCAATTCAGCAAGTGCTTTGCAGCTTGAAATTGGAAGGAAAGCCTCAGATTTAGCAGCCAGAGCTTCAGGAGGAGCAGCAGCGAGCACAGCATCGCTTTTGCAGCAGCTCCTTCCATGTGCATGTTTTTGGGAGTGGAAAGGCTTGCAGAGTGTTCAAGTAGCTTTTTCTCTCCGCTGGAAAGCTGCACGCTCAGTGCCAGTGTTCTGCAGCTTCTTTCTTCACGTTTCAGCAGCTAGCACGCTCTCCGTGTGCAGGAGAAGCGGCTGAGGCTTCCTTGCCGGAGACGAGGCACCTTCGCCGGCAGAGAGCCTCCGGCCGGCCGCGGTGCGCTCCGGAGCGGGGGCTTGTGCCGAAAGAGGCCGGGAACAGGCGCTTACCTTCGGACAGCTCCGGATGCCCGTCTAATGCGTCTCTTGTCGCCTACACGGCAGGGAAAAGCTTTTCCACTCTGTCTAGGAAGGAGAAAGTGTGCCAGCACAGCAAATGCCTCCCGGACTTTCCCTGCAATTCAGCAAGTGCTTTGCAGCTTGAAATTGGAAGGAAAGCCTCAGATTTAGCAGCCAGAGCTTCAGGAGGAGCAGCAGCGAGCACAGCATCGCTTTTGCAGCAGCTCCTTCCATGTGCATGTTTTTGGGAGTGGAAAGGCTTGCAGAGTGTTCAAGTAGCTTTTTCTCTCCGCTGGAAAGCTGCACGCTCAGTGCCAGTGTTCTGCAGCTTCTTTCTTCACGTTTCAGCAGCTAGCACGCTCTCCGTGTGCAGGAGAAGCGGCTGAGGCTTCCTTGCCGGAGACGAGGCACCTTCGCCGGCAGAGAGCCTCCGGCCGGCCGCGGTGCGCTCCGGAGCGGGGGCTTGTGCCGAAAGAGGCCGGGAACAGGCGCTTACCTTCGGACAGCTCCGGATGCCCGTCTAATGCGTCTCTTGTCGCCTACACGGCAGGGAAAAGCTTTTCCACTCTGTCTAGGAAGGAGAAAGTGTGCCAGCACAGCAAATGCCTCCCGGACTTTCCCTGCAATTCAGCAAGTGCTTTGCAGCTTGAAATTGGAAGGAAAGCCTCAGATTTAGCAGCCAGAGCTTCAGGAGGAGCAGCAGCGAGCACAGCATCGCTTTTGCAGCAGCTCCTTCCATGTGCATGTTTTTGGGAGTGGAAAGGCTTGCAGAGTGTTCAAGTAGCTTTTTCTCTCCGCTGGAAAGCTGCACGCTCAGTGCCAGTGTTCTGCAGCTTCTTTCTTCACGTTTCAGCAGCTAGCACGCTCTCCGTGTGCAGGAGAAGCGGCTGAGGCTTCCTTGCCGGAGACGAGGCACCTTCGCCGGCAGAGAGCCTCCGGCCGGCCGCGGTGCGCTCCGGAGCGGGGGCTTGTGCCGAAAGAGGCCGGGAACAGGCGCTTACCTTCGGACAGCTCCGGATGCCCGTCTAATGCGTCTCTTGTCGCCTACACGGCAGGGAAAAGCTTTTCCACTCTGTCTAGGAAGGAGAAAGTGTGCCAGCAGAGCAAATGCCTCCCGGACTTTCCCTGCAATTCAGCAAGTGCTTTGCAGCTTGAAATTGGAAGGAAAGCCTCAGATTTAGCAGCCAGAGCTTCAGGAGGAGCAGCAGCGAGCACAGCATCGCTTTTGCAGCAGCTCCTTCCATGTGCATGTTTTTGGGAGTGGAAAGGCTTGCAGAGTGTTCAAGTAGCTTTTTCTCTCCGCTGGAAAGCTGCACGCTCAGTGCCAGTGTTCTGCAGCTTCTTTCTTCACGTTTCAGCAGCTAGCACGCTCTCCGTGTGCAGGAGAAGCGGCTGAGGCTTCCTTGCCGGAGAAGCGGCACCTTCGCCGGCAGAGAGCCTCTGGCCGGCCGCGGTGCGCTCCGGAGCGGGGGCTTGTGCCGAAAGAGGCCGGGAACAGGCGCTTACCTTCGGACAGCTCCGGATGCCCGTCTAATGCGTCTCTTGTCGCCTACACGGCAGGGAAAAGCTTTTCCACTCTGTCTAGGAAGGAGAAAGTGTGCCAGCACAGCAAATGCCTCCCGGACTTTCCCTGCAATTCAGCAAGTGCTTTGCAGCTTGAAATTGGAAGGAAAGCCTCAGATTTAGCAGCCAGAGCTTCAGGAGGAGCAGCAGCGAGCACAGCATCGCTTTTGCAGCAGCTCCTTCCATGTGCATGTTTTTGGGAGTGGAAAGGCTTGCAGAGTGTTCAAGTAGCTTTTTCTCTCCGCTGGAAAGCTGCACGCTCAGTGCCAGTGTTCTGCAGCTTCTTTCTTCACGTTTCAGCAGCTAGCACGCTCTCCGTGTGCAGGAGAAGCGGCTGAGGCTTCCTTGCCGGAGACGAGGCACCTTCGCCGGCAGAGAGCCTCCGGCCGGCCGCGGTGCGCTCCGGAGCGGGGGCTTGTGCCGAAAGAGGCCGGGAACAGGCGCTTACCTTCGGACAGCTCCGGATGCCCGTCTAATGCGTCTCTTGTCGCCTACACGGCAGGGAAAAGCTTTTCCACTCTGTCTAGGAAGGAGAAAGTGTGCCAGCACAGCAAATGCCTCCCGGACTTTCCCTGCAATTCAGCAAGTGCTTTGCAGCTTGAAATTGGAAGGAAAGCCTCAGATTTAGCAGCCAGAGCTTCAGGAGGAGCAGCAGCGAGCACAGCATCGCTTTTGCAGCAGCTCCTTCCATGTGCATGTTTTTGGGAGTGGAAAGGCTTGCAGAGTGTTCAAGTAGCTTTTTCTCTCCGCTGGAAAGCTGCACGCTCAGTGCCAGTGTTCTGCAGCTTCTTTCTTCACGTTTCAGCAGCTAGCACGCTCTCCGTGTGCAGGAGAAGCGGCTGAGGCTTCCTTGCCGGAGACGAGGCACCTTCGCCGGCAGAGAGCCTCCGGCCGGCCGCGGTGCGCTCCGGAGCGGGGGCTTGTGCCGAAAGAGGCCGGGAACAGGCGCTTACCTTCGGACAGCTCCGGATGCCCGTCTAATGCGTCTCTTGTCGCCTACACGGCAGGGAAAAGCTTTTCCACTCTGTCTAGGAAGGAGAAAGTGTGCCAGCACAGCAAATGCCTCCCGGACTTTCCCTGCAATTCAGCAAGTGCTTTGCAGCTTGAAATTGGAAGGAAAGCCTCAGATTTAGCAGCCAGAGCTTCAGGAGGAGCAGCAGCGAGCACAGCATCGCTTTTGCAGCAGCTCCTTCCATGTGCATGTTTTTGGGAGTGGAAAGGCTTGCAGAGTGTTCAAGTAGCTTTTTCTCTCCGCTGGAAAGCTGCACGCTCAGTGCCAGTGTTCTGCAGCTTCTTTCTTCACGTTTCAGCAGCTAGCACGCTCTCCGTGTGCAGGAGAAGCGGCTGAGGCTTCCTTGCCGGAGACGAGGCACCTTCGCCGGCAGAGAGCCTCCGGCCGGCCGCGGTGCGCTCCGGAGCGGGGGCTTGTGCCGAAAGAGGCCGGGAACAGGCGCTTACCTTCGGACAGCTCCGGATGCCCGTCTAATGCGTCTCTTGTCGCCTACACGGCAGGGAAAAGCTTTTCCACTCTGTCTAGGAAGGAGAAAGTGTGCCAGCAGAGCAAATGCCTCCCGGACTTTCCCTGCAATTCAGCAAGTGCTTTGCAGCTTGAAATTGGAAGGAAAGCCTCAGATTTAGCAGCCAGAGCTTCAGGAGGAGCAGCAGCGAGCACAGCATCGCTTTTGCAGCAGCTCCTTCCATGTGCATGTTTTTGGGAGTGGAAAGGCTTGCAGAGTGTTCAAGTAGCTTTTTCTCTCCGCTGGAAAGCTGCAAGCTCAGTGCCAGTGTTCTGCAGCTTCTTTCTTCACGTTTCAGCAGCTAGCACGCTCTCCGTGTGCAGGAGAAGCGGCTGAGGCTTCCTTGCCGGAGACGAGGCACCTTCGCCGGCAGAGAGCCTCCGGCCGGCCGCGGTGCGCTCCGGAGCGGGGGCTTGTGCCGAAAGAGGCCGGGAACAGGCGCTTACCTTCGGACAGCTCCGGATGCCCGTCTAATGCGTCTCTTGTCGCCTACACGGCAGGGAAAAGCTTTTCCACTCTGTCTAGGAAGGAGAAAGTGTGCCAGCACAGCAAATGCCTCCCGGACTTTCCCTGCAATTCAGCAAGTGCTTTGCAGCTTGAAATTGGAAGGAAAGCCTCAGATTTAGCAGCCAGAGCTTCAGGAGGAGCAGCAGCGAGCACAGCATCGCTTTTGCAGCAGCTCCTTCCATGTGCATGTTTTTGGGAGTGGAAAGGCTTGCAGAGTGTTCAAGTAGCTTTTTCTCTCCGCTGGAAAGCTGCAGGCTCAGTGCCAGTGTTCTGCAGCTTCTTTCTTCACGTTTCAGCAGCTAGCACGCTCTCCGTGTGCAGGAGAAGCGGCTGAGGCTTCCTTGCCGGAGACGAGGCACCTTCGCCGGCAGAGAGCCTCCGGCCGGCCGCGGTGCGCTCCGGAGCGGGGGCTTGTGCCGAAAGAGGCCGGGAACAGGCGCTTACCTTCGGACAGCTCCGGATGCCCGTCTAATGCGTCTCTTGTCGCCTACACGGCAGGGAAAAGCTTTTCCACTCTGTCTAGGAAGGAGAAAGTGTGCCAGCACAGCAAATGCCTCCCGGACTTTCCCTGCAATTCAGCAAGTGCTTTGCAGCTTGAAATTGGAAGGAAAGCCTCAGATTTAGCAGCCAGAGCTTCAGGAGGAGCAGCAGCGAGCACAGCATCGCTTTTGCAGCAGCTCCTTCCATGTGCATGTTTTTGGGAGTGGAAAGGCTTGCAGAGTGTTCAAGTAGCTTTTTCTCTCCGCTGGAAAGCTGCACGCTCAGTGCCAGTGTTCTGCAGCTTCTTTCTTCACGTTTCAGCAGCTAGCACGCTCTCCGTGTGCAGGAGAAGCGGCTGAGGCTTCCTTGCCGGAGACGAGGCACCTTCGCCGGCAGAGAGCCTCCGGCCGGCCGCGGTGCGCTCCGGAGCGGGGGCTTGTGCCGAAAGAGGCCGGGAACAGGCGCTTACCTTCGGACAGCTCCGGATGCCCGTCTAATGCGTCTCTTGTCGCCTACACGGCAGGGAAAAGCTTTTCCACTCTGTCTAGGAAGGAGAAAGTGTGCCAGCACAGCAAATGCCTCCCGGACTTTCCCTGCAATTCAGCAAGTGCTTTGCAGCTTGAAATTGGAAGGAAAGCCTCAGATTTAGCAGCCAGAGCTTCAGGAGGAGCAGCAGCGAGCACAGCATCGCTTTTGCAGCAGCTCCTTCCATGTGCATGTTTTTGGGAGTGGAAAGGCTTGCAGAGTGTTCAAGTAGCTTTTTCTCTCCGCTGGAAAGCTGCACGCTCAGTGCCAGTGTTCTGCAGCTTCTTTCTTCACGTTTCAGCAGCTAGCACGCTCTCCGTGTGCAGGAGAAGCGGCTGAGGCTTCCTTGCCGGAGACGAGGCACCTTCGCCGGCAGAGAGCCTCCGGCCGGCCGCGGTGCGCTCCGGAGCGGGGGCTTGTGCCGAAAGAGGCCGGGAACAGGCGCTTACCTTCGGACAGCTCCGGATGCCCGTCTAATGCGTCTCTTGTCGCCTACACGGCAGGGAAAAGCTTTTCCACTCTGTCTAGGAAGGAGAAAGTGTGCCAGCAGAGCAAATGCCTCCCGGACTTTCCCTGCAATTCAGCAAGTGCTTTGCAGCTTGAAATTGGAAGGAAAGCCTCAGATTTAGCAGCCAGAGCTTCAGGAGGAGCAGCAGCGAGCACAGCATCGCTTTTGCAGCAGCTCCTTCCATGTGCATGTTTTTGGGAGTGGAAAGGCTTGCAGAGTGTTCAAGTAGCTTTTTCTCTCCGCTGGAAAGCTGCACGCTCAGTGCCAGTGTTCTGCAGCTTCTTTCTTCACGTTTCAGCAGCTAGCACGCTCTCCGTGTGCAGGAGAAGCGGCTGAGGCTTCCTTGCCGGAGAAGCGGCACCTTCGCCGGCAGAGAGCCTCTGGCCGGCCGCGGTGCGCTCCGGAGCGGGGGCTTGTGCCGAAAGAGGCCGGGAACAGGCGCTTACCTTCGGACAGCTCCGGATGCCCGTCTAATGCGTCTCTTGTCGCCTACACGGCAGGGAAAAGCTTTTCCACTCTGTCTAGGAAGGAGAAAGTGTGCCAGCACAGCAAATGCCTCCCGGACTTTCCCTGCAATTCAGCAAGTGCTTTGCAGCTTGAAATTGGAAGGAAAGCCTCAGATTTAGCAGCCAGAGCTTCAGGAGGAGCAGCAGCGAGCACAGCATCGCTTTTGCAGCAGCTCCTTCCATGTGCATGTTTTTGGGAGTGGAAAGGCTTGCAGAGTGTTCAAGTAGCTTTTTCTCTCCGCTGGAAAGCTGCAGGCTCAGTGCCAGTGTTCTGCAGCTTCTTTCTTCACGTTTCAGCAGCTAGCACGCTCTCCGTGTGCAGGAGAAGCGGCTGAGGCTTCCTTGCCGGAGACGAGGCACCTTCGCCGGCAGAGAGCCTCCGGCCGGCCGCGGTGCGCTCCGGAGCGGGGGCTTGTGCCGAAAGAGGCCGGGAACAGGCGCTTACCTTCGGACAGCTCCGGATGCCCGTCTAATGCGTCTCTTGTCGCCTACACGGCAGGGAAAAGCTTTTCCACTCTGTCTAGGAAGGAGAAAGTGTGCCAGCACAGCAAATGCCTCCCGGACTTTCCCTGCAATTCAGCAAGTGCTTTGCAGCTTGAAATTGGAAGGAAAGCCTCAGATTTAGCAGCCAGAGCTTCAGGAGGAGCAGCAGCGAGCACAGCATCGCTTTTGCAGCAGCTCCTTCCATGTGCATGTTTTTGGGAGTGGAAAGGCTTGCAGAGTGTTCAAGTAGCTTTTTCTCTCCGCTGGAAAGCTGCACGCTCAGTGCCAGTGTTCTGCAGCTTCTTTCTTCACGTTTCAGCAGCTAGCACGCTCTCCGTGTGCAGGAGAAGCGGCTGAGGCTTCCTTGCCGGAGACGAGGCACCTTCGCCGGCAGAGAGCCTCCGGCCGGCCGCGGTGCGCTCCGGAGCGGGGGCTTGTGCCGAAAGAGGCCGGGAACAGGCGCTTACCTTCGGACAGCTCCGGATGCCCGTCTAATGCGTCTCTTGTCGCCTACACGGCAGGGAAAAGCTTTTCCACTCTGTCTAGGAAGGAGAAAGTGTGCCAGCACAGCAAATGCCTCCCGGACTTTCCCTGCAATTCAGCAAGTGCTTTGCAGCTTGAAATTGGAAGGAAAGCCTCAGATTTAGCAGCCAGAGCTTCAGGAGGAGCAGCAGCGAGCACAGCATCGCTTTTGCAGCAGCTCCTTCCATGTGCATGTTTTTGGGAGTGGAAAGGCTTGCAGAGTGTTCAAGTAGCTTTTTCTCTCCGCTGGAAAGCTGCACGCTCAGTGCCAGTGTTCTGCAGCTTCTTTCTTCACGTTTCAGCAGCTAGCACGCTCTCCGTGTGCAGGAGAAGCGGCTGAGGCTTCCTTGCCGGAGACGAGGCACCTTCGCCGGCAGAGAGCCTCCGGCCGGCCGCGGTGCGCTCCGGAGCGGGGGCTTGTGCCGAAAGAGGCCGGGAACAGGCGCTTACCTTCGGACAGCTCCGGATGCCCGTCTAATGCGTCTCTTGTCGCCTACACGGCAGGGAAAAGCTTTTCCACTCTGTCTAGGAAGGAGAAAGTGTGCCAGCAGAGCAAATGCCTCCCGGACTTTCCCTGCAATTCAGCAAGTGCTTTGCAGCTTGAAATTGGAAGGAAAGCCTCAGATTTAGCAGCCAGAGCTTCAGGAGGAGCAGCAGCGAGCACAGCATCGCTTTTGCAGCAGCTCCTTCCATGTGCATGTTTTTGGGAGTGGAAAGGCTTGCAGAGTGTTCAAGTAGCTTTTTCTCTCCGCTGGAAAGCTGCACGCTCAGTGCCAGTGTTCTGCAGCTTCTTTCTTCACGTTTCAGCAGCTAGCACGCTCTCCGTGTGCAGGAGAAGCGGCTGAGGCTTCCTTGCCGGAGAAGCGGCACCTTCGCCGTTAGAGAGCCTCTGGCCGGCCGCGGTGCGCTCCGGAGCGGGGGCTTGTGCCGAAAGAGGCCGGGAACAGGCGCTTACCTTCGGACAGCTCCGGATGCCCGTCTAATGCGTCTCTTGTCGCCTACACGGCAGGGAAAAGCTTTTCCACTCTGTCTAGGAAGGAGAAAGTGTGCCAGCACAGCAAATGCCTCCCGGACTTTCCCTGCAATTCAGCAAGTGCTTTGCAGCTTGAAATTGGAAGGAAAGCCTCAGATTTAGCAGCCAGAGCTTCAGGAGGAGCAGCAGCGAGCACAGCATCGCTTTTGCAGCAGCTCCTTCCATGTGCATGTTTTTGGGAGTGGAAAGGCTTGCAGAGTGTTCAAGTAGCTTTTTCTCTCCGCTGGAAAGCTGCACGCTCAGTGCCAGTGTTCTGCAGCTTCTTTCTTCACGTTTCAGCAGCTAGCACGCTCTCCGTGTGCAGGAGAAGCGGCTGAGGCTTCCTTGCCGGAGACGAGGCACCTTCGCCGGCAGAGAGCCTCCGGCCGGCCGCGGTGCGCTCCGGAGCGGGGGCTTGTGCCGAAAGAGGCCGGGAACAGGCGCTTACCTTCGGACAGCTCCGGATGCCCGTCTAATGCGTCTCTTGTCGCCTACACGGCAGGGAAAAGCTTTTCCACTCTGTCTAGGAAGGAGAAAGTGTGCCAGCACAGCAAATGCCTCCCGGACTTTCCCTGCAATTCAGCAAGTGCTTTGCAGCTTGAAATTGGAAGGAAAGCCTCAGATTTAGCAGCCAGAGCTTCAGGAGGAGCAGCAGCGAGCACAGCATCGCTTTTGCAGCAGCTCCTTCCATGTGCATGTTTTTGGGAGTGGAAAGGCTTGCAGAGTGTTCAAGTAGCTTTTTCTCTCCGCTGGAAAGCTGCACGCTCAGTGCCAGTGTTCTGCAGCTTCTTTCTTCACGTTTCAGCAGCTAGCACGCTCTCCGTGTGCAGGAGAAGCGGCTGAGGCTTCCTTGCCGGAGACGAGGCACCTTCGCCGGCAGAGAGCCTCCGGCCGGCCGCGGTGCGCTCCGGAGCGGGGGCTTGTGCCGAAAGAGGCCGGGAACAGGCGCTTACCTTCGGACAGCTCCGGATGCCCGTCTAATGCGTCTCTTGTCGCCTACACGGCAGGGAAAAGCTTTTCCACTCTGTCTAGGAAGGAGAAAGTGTGCCAGCACAGCAAATGCCTCCCGGACTTTCCCTGCAATTCAGCAAGTGCTTTGCAGCTTGAAATTGGAAGGAAAGCCTCAGATTTAGCAGCCAGAGCTTCAGGAGGAGCAGCAGCGAGCACAGCATCGCTTTTGCAGCAGCTCCTTCCATGTGCATGTTTTTGGGAGTGGAAAGGCTTGCAGAGTGTTCAAGTAGCTTTTTCTCTCCGCTGGAAAGCTGCACGCTCAGTGCCAGTGTTCTGCAGCTTCTTTCTTCACGTTTCAGCAGCTAGCACGCTCTCCGTGTGCAGGAGAAGCGGCTGAGGCTTCCTTGCCGGAGACGAGGCACCTTCGCCGGCAGAGAGCCTCCGGCCGGCCGCGGTGCGCTCCGGAGCGGGGGCTTGTGCCGAAAGAGGCCGGGAACAGGCGCTTACCTTCGGACAGCTCCGGATGCCCGTCTAATGCGTCTCTTGTCGCCTACACGGCAGGGAAAAGCTTTTCCACTCTGTCTAGGAAGGAGAAAGTGTGCCAGCAGAGCAAATGCCTCCCGGACTTTCCCTGCAATTCAGCAAGTGCTTTGCAGCTTGAAATTGGAAGGAAAGCCTCAGATTTAGCAGCCAGAGCTTCAGGAGGAGCAGCAGCGAGCACAGCATCGCTTTTGCAGCAGCTCCTTCCATGTGCATGTTTTTGGGAGTGGAAAGGCTTGCAGAGTGTTCAAGTAGCTTTTTCTCTCCGCTGGAAAGCTGCACGCTCAGTGCCAGTGTTCTGCAGCTTCTTTCTTCACGTTTCAGCAGCTAGCACGCTCTCCGTGTGCAGGAGAAGCGGCTGAGGCTTCCTTGCCGGAGACGAGGCACCTTCGCCGGCAGAGAGCCTCCGGCCGGCCGCGGTGCGCTCCGGAGCGGGGGCTTGTGCCGAAAGAGGCCGGGAACAGGCGCTTACCTTCGGACAGCTCCGGATGCCCGTCTAATGCGTCTCTTGTCGCCTACACGGCAGGGAAAAGCTTTTCCACTCTGTCTAGGAAGGAGAAAGTGTGCCAGCACAGCAAATGCCTCCCGGACTTTCCCTGCAATTCAGCAAGTGCTTTGCAGCTTGAAATTGGAAGGAAAGCCTCAGATTTAGCAGCCAGAGCTTCAGGAGGAGCAGCAGCGAGCACAGCATCGCTTTTGCAGCAGCTCCTTCCATGTGCATGTTTTTGGGAGTGGAAAGGCTTGCAGAGTGTTCAAGTAGCTTTTTCTCTCCGCTGGAAAGCTGCACGCTCAGTGCCAGTGTTCTGCAGCTTCTTTCTTCACGTTTCAGCAGCTAGCACGCTCTCCGTGTGCAGGAGAAGCGGCTGAGGCTTCCTTGCCGGAGACGAGGCACCTTCGCCGGCAGAGAGCCTCCGGCCGGCCGCGGTGCGCTCCGGAGCGGGGGCTTGTGCCGAAAGAGGCCGGGAACAGGCGCTTACCTTCGGACAGCTCCGGATGCCCGTCTAATGCGTCTCTTGTCGCCTACACGGCAGGGAAAAGCTTTTCCACTCTGTCTAGGAAGGAGAAAGTGTGCCAGCACAGCAAATGCCTCCCGGACTTTCCCTGCAATTCAGCAAGTGCTTTGCAGCTTGAAATTGGAAGGAAAGCCTCAGATTTAGCAGCCAGAGCTTCAGGAGGAGCAGCAGCGAGCACAGCATCGCTTTTGCATCAGCTCCTTCCATGTGCATGTTTTTGGGAGTGGAAAGGCTTGCAGAGTGTTCAAGTAGCTTTTTCTCTCCGCTGGAAAGCTGCACGCTCAGTGCCAGTGTTCTGCAGCTTCTTTCTTCACGTTTCAGCAGCTAGCACGCTCTCCGTGTGCAGGAGAAGCGGCTGAGGCTTCCTTGCCGGAGAAGCGGCACCTTCGCCGGCAGAGAGCCTCTGGCCGGCCGCGGTGCGCTCCGGAGCGGGGGCTTGTGCCGAAAGAGGCCGGGAACAGGCGCTTACCTTCGGACAGCTCCGGATGCCCGTCTAATGCGTCTCTTGTCGCCTACACGGCAGGGAAAAGCTTTTCCACTCTGTCTAGGAAGGAGAAAGTGTGCCAGCACAGCAAATGCCTCCCGGACTTTCCCTGCAATTCAGCAAGTGCTTTGCAGCTTGAAATTGGAAGGAAAGCCTCAGATTTAGCAGCCAGAGCTTCAGGAGGAGCAGCAGCGAGCACAGCATCGCTTTTGCAGCAGCTCCTTCCATGTGCATGTTTTTGGGAGTGGAAAGGCTTGCAGAGTGTTCAAGTAGCTTTTTCTCTCCGCTGGAAAGCTGCACGCTCAGTGCCAGTGTTCTGCAGCTTCTTTCTTCACGTTTCAGCAGCTAGCACGCTCTCCGTGTGCAGGAGAAGCGGCTGAGGCTTCCTTGCCGGAGACGAGGCACCTTCGCCGGCAGAGAGCCTCCGGCCGGCCGCGGTGCGCTCCGGAGCGGGGGCTTGTGCCGAAAGAGGCCGGGAACAGGCGCTTACCTTCGGACAGCTCCGGATGCCCGTCTAATGCGTCTCTTGTCGCCTACACGGCAGGGAAAAGCTTTTCCACTCTGTCTAGGAAGGAGAAAGTGTGCCAGCAGAGCAAATGCCTCCCGGACTTTCCCTGCAATTCAGCAAGTGCTTTGCAGCTTGAAATTGGAAGGAAAGCCTCAGATTTAGCAGCCAGAGCTTCAGGAGGAGCAGCAGCGAGCACAGCATCGCTTTTGCAGCAGCTCCTTCCATGTGCATGTTTTTGGGAGTGGAAAGGCTTGCAGAGTGTTCAAGTAGCTTTTTCTCTCCGCTGGAAAGCTGCACGCTCAGTGCCAGTGTTCTGCAGCTTCTTTCTTCACGTTTCAGCAGCTAGCACGCTCTCCGTGTGCAGGAGAAGCGGCTGAGGCTTCCTTGCCGGAGACGAGGCACCTTCGCCGGCAGAGAGCCTCCGGCCGGCCGCGGTGCGCTCCGGAGCGGGGGCTTGTGCCGAAAGAGGCCGGGAACAGGCGCTTACCTTCGGACAGCTCCGGATGCCCGTCTAATGCGTCTCTTGTCGCCTACACGGCAGGGAAAAGCTTTTCCACTCTGTCTAGGAAGGAGAAAGTGTGCCAGCAGAGCAAATGCCTCCCGGACTTTCCCTGCAATTCAGCAAGTGCTTAGCAGCTTGAAATTGGAAGGAAAGCCTCAGATTTAGCAGCCAGAGCTTCAGGAGGAGCAGCAGCGAGCACAGCATCGCTTTTGCAGCAGCTCCTTCCATGTGCATGTTTTTGGGAGTGGAAAGGCTTGCAGAGTGTTCAAGTAGCTTTTTCTCTCCGCTGGAAAGCTGCACGCTCAGTGCCAGTGTTCTGCAGCTTCTTTCTTCACGTTTCAGCAGCTAGCACGCTCTCCGTGTGCAGGAGAAGCGGCTGAGGCTTCCTTGCCGGAGACGAGGCACCTTCGCCGGCAGAGAGCCTCCGGCCGGCCGCGGTGCGCTCCGGAGCGGGGGCTTGTGCCGAAAGAGGCCGGGAACAGGCGCTTACCTTCGGACAGCTCCGGATGCCCGTCTAATGCGTCTCTTGTCGCCTACACGGCAGGGAAAAGCTTTTCCACTCTGTCTAGGAAGGAGAAAGTGTGCCAGCACAGCAAATGCCTCCCGGACTTTCCCTGCAATTCAGCAAGTGCTTTGCAGCTTGAAATTGGAAGGAAAGCCTCAGATTTAGCAGCCAGAGCTTCAGGAGGAGCAGCAGCGAGCACAGCATCGCTTTTGCAGCAGCTCCTTCCATGTGCATGTTTTTGGGAGTGGAAAGGCTTGCAGAGTGTTCAAGTAGCTTTTTCTCTCCGCTGGAAAGCTGCACGCTCAGTGCCAGTGTTCTGCAGCTTCTTT